>NC_050575.1:371696243-371996243 GCF_011100635.1 Trichosurus vulpecula | reverse complement strand
CGAAAGATATGGAAATCAAGAGATACTAAGTACTAATTTTTGGCGTGGGTAGTGGCCCCAAATACACAGTTAAGAGAAGGAAAGATGAGGTTCAAGAATAGTTAATAGTTCAGAGTGGATGGAAAAGAGTATAAGAAGAAAGGTAGAGTTAAAAGACTGTAAAACTCAACTGAATGGAGATTGTGGGAACCTTGGACTTCCAGATTAAGGAAAATTCATTTTATCATTTTAGGCAATAGGGAGTCACTTAAGAATCTCTGGAAGGAGAGTGAAATGAGGGAAGTGGTAATAGGCACCATAGTGGTACTAACTTCTCATATTTATATATGAGAAGGACTTTAAGAATTTAAAGATTGTAAAACATTAAGGTCTGTGAAACACTTTACATGCCTTATCTCATTTTGTCCTCTTAAAAACTAACCAACTAGGTATTGTTTGATCACCATATTAGAAAGGAAGAAATGTCTCAATATGATTAAGTAATGTAGGATCACAGATTCATGGCCAGAAAGAACCATTGAAGTAATTTATTCTGATGTTTTAAATTTACAAATGAATAAACCAAGGATGACAATGTTTAATTGACTTTCTCAAGGTCACATATCCAGTAAGTTCCTGAGACAAGACTTGAACTCAGGTATAGGACTTATTATACTCTATCTGCCACACCATCTAGCTGATTAAGGTCACACTGATCAGACCATTGCTTTTAGAGGAAGACTTTCTCTGCAACTTTGAATAGCATGACTTGGAAAGGAAGAAGAATTCAGAAAGGGATATTACTTGAGAGGTCATTTTAATGATCTGAAAAATGATGAACACCTAGTGTAACAATAATACTATTTGCCGCTACTGTGGTTGTGTAAGGCCAATAAGACCAGCACACAGGAGGGCTGCTAGCACAGATTCTTTGATATGATTTTCCAAGGAAAGCAACTTAAACGGGTTCATAATCTTACTTTGATTAAACATACATATATCAGTTTACTTAGCTCGGGGAAAAAAGTCAGTACCCTGAAATTCAGAGAAAACACAAAGAAAAATTACAAACAGGAATTATGAGCAAAGAGAATAACAGAAATCAACAGACAATCTTTTATCTCTCTAACCAAATCATAATATATAGTTACCAGAGAGAGAAGCACCAACACCTGGGTTTTCAAAGCCTGGGGGCTCTTAATGACTACCCAGAGTCTGATCTGGCCAAACCATGTGACCATTCTTCCAAAGAATGAAAACCCCAAAACAAAATGCCAACCTCATGTCACGGATACATTTCTCATGGCCCTGGGGCTTAGTATCCACTTAGCAAAAAGGGTGTGATAGGCTGGTCTTAAGCAGTTCAAAGACTCTTGATTCAATCAAAGACTCCCTATTGAAACAAAGGTGAGGCTCATCAAAGGCACTTGATTACCTCCTTGCTGAGAAGCATTGCAGAACAAAAGACAAGAAAAAGTCCCACTTTGCTTGCCATTATGTTTGAAAGTCAAGACTCATCAAAGGTACTTAACTGCCTTAGTGCTGAGAAGCACTCCAAAACTAAAAAAAAGGCATTGCTGCTTGCAATGACACCTAAGATGGTGGTACAATGAGAAAATTAAAAGTATAGTTGGATTGTATATGTACATTCAGAAAGATTTGGCAAATTGTTGTAAGTATGGTGTGCTGAAGAGGAAAGAGTGAAAAAAAAACTCAATTATTGGGTTGACAGTGGTGTCATAAATAGAAATAGGAGATTTGGGGATAAGAACAGCTTTTGGAGGGAATTTGTTGAGTTCATTTTAAGACATATTGAGTCTGAGTTGACATTCAGAAATCATTTGGAAATGTCCATCAGACAGTTGTAAATGCAAGATTCAAGTCTGGGGGAAATGCTGAAAGCAAATCATCTGCACAGGTCATAGGTGTAGCATTAGGAACACATGAAATGACTGAGACAGAATGACTGCAAGACAGAGGTTTGTGGGGACATATCTAATGATAGGGCAACACGAGAATACCTTTCACTTTTGCAGCCATATGAAATATGAAAATAAAATGTATGATTACCATGTATCATTACTGTGTCTATTTTCTTTAGAGTCGTTCTTGCACAGGGAAAAATAATTTTGGAAATAGACCTGTAAAAAAGTGCTTTAAAAATGTATACATAGGCACACATACATACCCTATACCCAGTTCTAAATGATCCCCAAATGCATGGAGCCTAATATCACTTACAATGACTTTGAAATGCATTTCCTAAAGAAGGAAATAAATTATATTTCTTTGTTTGTTTGCTTTAAGGTCCAGACTTATTCTGAGAATGCTTTAAGAGATGGACATGTGATTTTCTGTTGGTAGCCCTTGCTTACAATACTCATTGATGGCCAGACTTTCAGCTCTCTGGTGAAACCCTGCTGATGCCACTAGAAGTACTGGTAGAATGGAGAGATCATTGGACCAAGAGGGAGAAGACCTGAAGTCCTGTCCTGCCTGTAACACTTACTGGCTTTGTAACCTACAACAAAGAAATTAACCTTGCTGAGCTTTTTTTGTGTGTTTGTTTTTAATCTTTCAAATGGGAACAGTAAATTCCTGCCCTATCTTGACTTCTCTTGCCTCACATGCCCAAAAGGGTTATTGGCAGAATCAATTACCCTGACAGTACTGGCTTTTTTGCTGTTCCTCACATCTGACCCTCTGTCTCCCAAATTCATGTCGTTTCACAGATTGCTATACATGACTGAAATGCTCTCCCTCTTATCTCCAACTTCTAGATTCCCTGGTTTACTTCAAGGCTCAGAAAAAAATCCTATTTTTTTTCTTGAGGTCTTTTGTAATCCCCTCCTTTTTTCTCTCCCAATGTGTAGCTTTCCTCTGAGGACATCTCCCATTTACAATGAATATATTTATATTAATAGTTGTTTGCCTGTATGTTTTGCATGGCTTCACATGTAAAACAATATCAAATTGCTTGCCTTCTCAAGGAGTGGAGGAGGAGTGAGCAGGAGGAAGAGAGTGATTTTGTACTCAGAGGTCTCTGAAAGCAGAAAGCATATTTTCCTTTCTTTGTGTCCCTAGAGCTTAGCAGAGGCCTGGTAAGTAGAAAACACTTCATAAATGTAAATGCACTGACTTGATGAGTAACACATGATATAAGTGTAAGTTATCACTATACTTCTCCAATATGCTGCTCCTTTAATACCTCAGTTATGGTATGGATATGATTATGAATTCTCTAAGTGCATGCTATTAGAACAAATGTGATAGAATATCCTACAGAACTAGAGATACCTTACATACTGGCCTATAGTTAGTTTGGAGGGTGGTGGTGGTTCTTGTTGTTGGTCGAGGACCAGAATTGCTAAGTGCATAGAGGCTCATTATTGAGGGTTGACAGACAAGGAATGAGGTTTATTGAGGGGAGAGGCAATACGGAATGGGCCATAGGGATGTGGCAAACTGATCATAAACATTGTTTTTTAAAGAATGAAATGACTGTAGCAGGAATTGAATGAAGGAATCCACACACTGAGGAAGAGAGGGGCTTTTGAAGCATTGGAATAGGCATTTTAAAGACAGAAAATTTCTTCTTAACCTGTATTATAGTGAATGACTCGATCTTTGTCCCTAGAATCAGAGTTTTGTGAAGATCAACTAAAATGTACCTAGAAGAGTTTTCCAAACTATAGCACTATACAATTATTAAACACTATTTCTATAATTACTTTTGTCACTGAATTTGCAGATGGGGGCCATCTAGGGTCAGAGTGAAGATGGAAGGATACAGAAACTCTTAGCACAGCTCTCCAAATATTTCCCTCCAAACAATTTTAAAATAATTTCTCAAAACAAATTCTTGAATGACAGGGCCAAGAAAAGGTCAAAGTGATATATTCCTCCAGCCCAAGACAACATAAGGTCAGAAAGAGAGATCTGTGACATGGGGGTGAAGGCTGCACCAGATCCCATGTGAATGAAACACCGGTCATGTGTCTAAGTGATGGCAAAAGAAGTAGCAGAAGCGTTGGGAGCTCTCAAGCAAGAGATGGTAGGGACTAGGCAACTAGTCAGAAAGACTTACAGGAACTCATACAAAGTGATGCAAGAAGCAACAGCAATATTGTAGGGATGATCAACTATGAATGACTTAGCTATTCTAATCAGGACAATGATTAAAGAAAAGTCTGAAGAACTTTATGATGGAAAAGGTATCTTCCTCCAGAGAGAGAAGTGATGAATTCTGAATGCAGATTGAAACATAATTGATTTTTTTTATGTTCACTGTTTTTTCTTTCTTTTATCTGTTCTTTCTTTTGCAACATGGCTAACTGGAAATATATTTTGCATGGTATAATATGTAAAACAATATCAAATTGTTTGCCTTTTCAAGAAGTGGGGGAGGAGTGAGAGGGAAGAAGGGAGTGATTTGGTACTCAAACTATTTAAAAACAAATGTTTATTTTTATATTTAATTGCAAAATATTTAATAACAGCCAAATATATATTTTTGAAATGAGTTTTTATATGATTATGAGGCCCTTCAGTAAATTGTACTACTGGGTTATTTCCAGGACTTTTTAAAATACAGTGATAAACAATTATTTAGCATATTGTCAGCATATCATCATTTGGCTTTGAAAATCCTCAGCAAATGGTAGTGTCTGTGTACTTTCAGTATTCATAGACACAAAGTCAAGCCTACTGTGCCTATGGTTAGGAAGAAGCAAGTGAAAATATTTGAAATGCTGGTCTCAGAGCATAAAGTATTTTCATGAAATGTGTTTTATTTTTACTATGGTTTCAACAGTGTCACCAGTGAGAAAAACAGTATGAGGTAATATAAACCACATTGGTTTTGACATCTGAAATTCTAAGGTTGAACCCTTGGCTGTTACGCACTCAGTCTGTGACCTTGTGCAAGTCAGTTAGGTTCACTGAGCCACAGTCTTGCCAGCTGTCACATGGTGGGTTTAGACAAGAATCTAGACAAGTGGTTCTTAACCATTTTGTGTATCATAGATCTCTCTGTCCATCTTAAAAATAGTACAGATCTTTTCTCAGTATAATATTTTTGAATACTTAAAACAAATGTTAATTTTCAGTTACAGGTTAGTGAAAGCAAATATTTTATTTTTCTCATTAACATTTGGAGACAATTTATCCATTGACTCCTTGGTCTCCAGTTTAAGAACCCCAGGAGTGCATATCCTCTAAGGTCCTTTTTGGTCCTATGAGCTTATATTTCAGTTGGGCTTGCCTCCGATGACTATTTGAAAGAAGTAGTAGTTTCATTCTTGTACTAATGGTATCTTTAATCTTGTTCTCATGGTATATAATATTTCTAAGTGATACAGTACAGTACTTGAACACAATTAAAATGAATATGCCTGCAGGAAGAAAACTATTGCTGTTACAGTAACTGATGTTAAAACAAAACATAATTTTCATTTACTTTCAATCTTGAAAGGAATTTGAGTGGCTATCTTGTCCATTTTCCTACCTTTAAAAATGTTGTAATAAATTATTCTTAATGCATCCTTCTCTATGTATAATTTATTCAGAATCAAAACATTTATTATTTGGAATTAATGGTTGTTTTTATCTCCCTAAGCAAAATAGAACTTACATATTTACAGCAGTTCCCTTGGGAGGGCAAACACTCATTATAACCATACTGCCATTGTTGAAATGTGTTTGAAATTCTTCTTTTAAAATTGCCTTTATAGTCAGTTTATGTATCACAAGAGACAAATTGGAATAGCATACAGCATTAGAACTAGGCAAGACTTTAGAATATAGCCTATTAAAATAGATAATTTACATGTTAAAACTAAAGGAACCTTAGAATATAGAATATTAGAAGACAGAAAACAGAATGTTAAAAAGGGAAGACACCTTAGCACTTAAACAATCAAAATTCCTCATTTTACAGCTGAAGTCAGCTGATTCAGAGAGAGAAAATGATTCACTAGAGGCCACTAAAATTAAGTAGTTGATGGTTGAACTGGGATTAGAACTAGCTGTCCTGATTCCCAGCCAAGGGCATTTTTCCTACAAGTTGTGGTACTGTATTTTGACCCCAAACAGTATTAAATAATAGAATCTGTATCCTTTTCCATGTGACCTGACTCTAAAATAACATTTGTCTTGCTACTAGAAATCAAGTCCAGCCTTGGTAGTTGTTATAAGTTAATTTCAAAACAATTTCATTAATAGCTACTATATACATGACATTGTACCATTTCCCAGGGAAGGCTTAAAAATAATTATGGTATGACCATCTGAAGGCTATAGTCTAAAAGGTAGATAAAGAAAAGTATAATGAATCTTAAAGTATAAATATACAGAAAAGATTAAACAAATGCATGGGATATTCAAAGAGGATAAAATCTTCTCTAGCTGAGAAAATTGAGAAAACTCTCATGAAGATAGCATTTAATCTGGGTCTGGAAGAGAGAAAGGAACTTAGATATCTGTGAATGACATTGATTCCTGAAAAATACCTCACACGCACACACACACACACAATAAAACACGATAGGTGTTTAAAGGACTTATAAACCAAATATTATGCAAGATTAAAAAATCACAGTTCATTTCCAAATTATGGAAATCATGGATGAATACAAATGTTTCACTAAGATATGAAAGCATGGGTTTGCTAGTCAATAGGGAGACACTGAGAAAGAAATAATTCCAGGCATAGGTAAAGAAGGGAGAAAAGTAACAGAAGAATGAGATTCAGTACATGTATAATGAAAGAACTGTCTACTGACCTGTCCAGAGCATGTGTTCAGCTAATGCAGTTGCCACATGAACTTTGGAGCATGAGCAGACATTCTGAAATTGGTTCAACTCTGTAAACCCTGTGATGAAGAGGATCATTTTTGATTAACCATGAAAGTAGAACTGGGGTGGATTAAAAAGGTATAATTATCCAGGCTGAGCCTCTTGGCCCTGGTTCTCTCTGGTCTGGCTGATGGAGGCATAGGGAAACAAGATCCTATGGACCTTTGGGTTGGGGAGGAGACTTACTCTATCAAATAAGGCTAGAATGAAGACAAAGCACATCCTACATTGGTGATTCTGTTTCTCTTCTATCTGTTTTTACAGCTTTTAAGTTAAGGAGATTCTAAACATCCATAACCTTATGAGCTTCCAAAAGGTAGGAAAGGAAAGCCTCTGTAATTCTTATGGAGTCTATGCTGGCAATAGCTAAAAGCTAGACAGTAATGATTGAAGTCCCTAAAGGTCTACCCAAATTCATCAATAGCAGAGTTGGGAATTGGTTCATACATTATCCATGCTACCTTTAGAAATGAACTGGGTAGAGCAAATGCTATCTAGAAATAACATTTGAAGTGTTTAAAACCCCTTTTCCCTGGAACTGTTGTGGTATAGTGGAGAGTATGCCTCCAGACATGGAGCTGGGAATGTTTTCACTTCTGTTCTTGCTACATCTTTTCAATAAATATATATTTTTAAAGTTTATTGATATTAATCATTTAAGTGGAACTGTGATGCTAATCTCTAATGGTTAACAGTGAGAGGAATGCTCTAGAATGAGTGTTCAAACTGATATATTAGAGAAAGATGCCCTTAACCTCTCAGAGTATATTGATGGGATGGTGGTATAGGCCAGTGACCTCAAGCTCAAATAGAAACAGATCTGTGCTGGCTGAATATTGACTTAGAAAACCACAAATTTACATATCTTCTATGCTATATTGTGTTTTTATTTATTTTGTTAAACATTTCCCAATTACGTTTTGCACTTTAATTTGCTTTTTGGAATTGGGAATCTTTCAGTTTTTCTAGATCTTAAACAAGGAATACTGTTAGATTTGGCTGGAAAGTTCAGGTTATAACAGACTTCAGGGTGCTTGAATGCTAAAGCTAACTAGTTTTACTTCGATTGGTAGGAAAAAAGGTAGCTATTGAAGGGTTTTGAACAGGGGAATAGTAAGTTAGAAGTATATATAAGGATGGCTGGCCAGGTAGATTTTACAGGATGGATTTTTTGGAGGGAGTATGTTATATGGGACAGGAAATCTAAGACCATAAGGAGAGACTTCATTCTAGCAAGTTACTGAACAGCTTAGTAAGGACCTAAAGCAGAGTCTATGCCAAATTAAGGCTGCTCTTAATTCAGAAGGGACAGGCTCATTAATGAATAGATTCTCAAGAGTATACAACCCCTCCTCTTTTATATATAATACCTCCTGCACACACTCACTGTCATATTGTTTCACATGGAAGTCACAGTTGTTAAGAAACCTCTCCTCATTGCCCCTTATTAGTGTTCCAGGTCCACATTCTGTCTTTTCTGCCTTTGGACAGCTGGTGTTTGGATGGAACAATTCTTGGCTCTGGACTTGTTTTTATTGTAAGAACATAATGAGTATAGCCTACTTATGGGTATAGGAAACCACATGTATTAAAACAATGCTTTCATTTCTGTGGTCTCATGGTATCACATAATGCCCTTCTTCCTTATTTATTATTTCAGTGCCTTAGTGTTTACATTTATGCTCATTGCTTAATCTCTCAGTTGAATGGAAACAAGTAGATCATAATGGAATAGCTACACAGCTACGTTCCCACCATTCCCTGACCACTTCAGGACTGGCTAACTTCCCAGTTTATGGTTAGTAACCCTTCCTGCAGTAATAATGAGGATACCCCATGGTATAGCCAAAAGAAGTGGCATGGACTTGGGTATAGGTGATATGGGTTTCAGTTCTGTATATGATCAATAAGAAAATTCAGTTCTAGAAAAGTGAGGTGAGTTACCCAAGGTCACACAGAGGCAAAGTTAGGACCCAAACCACTTTCTCTTAACTCCCAGTCCACTGTTCTATTGCAGAGGAAGCTAGGTGTTACAGTGGATAGAACACCAAACATGAAGTCAATAAGATGTGAGTTCAACTGCAGCTGCAGACACAATCTGTGTAACTCTGGACAAGTCACTTTACCTCAGTCTCCTCATCTATAAAATATGTATAATAATAGTACTTTCTGTCAGGTTTGTTGTGAGGATCATGCAAGACAATATTTATAAGGGATTTTGCAAAATTTGAAGCTCTATATAAATGCTAGTTATTGTTATTCTCATTAATTTCCAGAGAATTTAGGTTCCTAAAGCCATTATTATCATTTTTCTTTTCTTTTTCTTTTTTTTTTCCAGACATAAACATTCATCAATGTGGGAATCCCCTCCTAAAAGCACATAAATAATCCATCTATCACTTTTTTTTAATGAATATTTTTTTTATTTTTAATAAATTTCTTTATTTATTTTTAGTTTACCACACACGGTTCGACATAGTTTTGAGTTCCAGTTTTTCTCCCCTCCCTCCCCCCTCCCTCCCCAAGACGGCATGAAGTATCATATAACTGTCATGTATACCTTCGCATTGAATTAATTTATGCACTAGTCAAGTCGTGGAGAAGAATTTTGACCAATGGAATGAATCATGAGAAAGAAGAAACAGAACCAAAAAAAAAAAAAAAACAAAAACAAAAACAAAAGAGAAGCAGAAAAGGCGAGCATGTAGTGTGCCTCAGTCTGTATTCAAACTTCGCAGTTCTTTGTCTCGATGAAGATAGCATTCTCCATCGTGAGTCCCCTGGAGGTCTCCTTGCCCCTTAGGTTGCTGAGAAAAGTGCAGTATGTCAGGGTTGGTCCTCACGGAATCCATATATCTGTGGCTGTGCACAACGTTCTCCTGGCTCTGCTCCGCTCACTCAGCATTATGTCGTGTAGGTTTTTCCAGGTTGTTATGAAGTCTGCATCATCCCCATTTCTTGTGGCACAATAGTATTCCATCACCTTCATATACCACAGCTTGTTCAGCCATTCCCCAATTGATGGGCATCCCTTTGATTTCCAATTCTTGGCTACCACAAAGAGAGCTGCTATAAATATTCTTGTACATATGTTTCCTTTTCCCGCTTGCGTGATTTCTTTGGGATACAACCCTAGAAGTGGTATTGCTGGGTCAAAGGGTATGAACATTTCTATAGCCCTTTGGGCATAGTTCCAAACCACCCTCCAAAATGGCTGGATCACCTCGCAACTCCACCAGCAATGCAACAATGTACCAATTTCCCCACATCCTTTCCAGCATTTATCATTCTCCTGATTTGTTATTTTAGCCAATCTGACAGGAGAGATGTGGTATCTAAGAGTTGTTTTGATTTGCATTTCTCTAATCAGCAGCGATCCAGAGCATTTTTCCATATGCCTGTAGATAGCTTTAATTTCTTCCTCTGAAAACTGCCTGTTCATATCCTTTGACCATTTCTCAATTGGGGAATGGCTTGTATTCCTATATATTTGGCTCAGCTCCCTGTATATTTTAGACATGAGGCCTTTATCAGAGATACTAGTTGCAAAGATTTTCTCCCAATTTTCTGCTTCCCTCCTAATTCTTGTTGCATTGGCTTTTTTTGTACAAAAACATTTCAATTTGACAAAATCAAAATTATCCATTTTGCATTTTGTAATGCTCTCTATCTCTTGTTGGGTCATGAATTCTTTACTTTTCCACAAATCTGATAAGTAAACTATTCCTTGCTTTCCCAAATTACTTAGAGTATCTACTTTTACTCCTAAATCATGAACCCATTTTGACTTTATTTTGGTATATGGTGTAAGATATTGGTCTATGCCCAGTTTTTGCCCTACCATTTTCCAATTTTCCCAACAGTTTTTGTGAAATAGTGAATTATTAGCCCAGAAACTGGCCTCTTTGGGTTTATCAAAGAGTAGATTGCTAAACTTGTTGATTTCACCTACTTGTGTACCTATCGTATTCCACTGATCCACACCCCTGTTTCTTAACCAGTACCAGGCAGTTTTGATGACTGCTGCTGTGTAGTACAGTTTAATATCTGGTGTGGCTAAGCCAACATCTTTAGCATGTCTTTTCATTAATATCCTAGATACTCTAGACCTCTTGTTTTTCCAAATGAATTTTGTTATTATTTTGTCCAGTTCAGTAAAAAATTTTTTGGTAGTTCGCTTGGTATGGCACTGAATAGATAGATTAATTTAGGTAGAATTGTCATTTTTATTATATTAGCTCGGCCTAACCATGAGCAACTGATATTTCTCCATTTATTTAGATCTGATTTTATTCGCGTGAAAAGTGTTTCATAGTTATGTTCATATAGGCGCTGGGTTTGTCTTGGCAAATAGACTCCCAAATATTTTATAGTGCCTTCAGTAACTTTGAATGGAATTTCTCTTTCTATCTCTTGCTGTTGGGCTTTGTCAGTAATGTATAGGAATGCTGAGGATTTATGTGGGTTTATTTTATATCCTGCAACTTTGCTAAAGTTGTTTATTATTTCAAGTAGTTTTTTATTTGATTCTCTAGGATTCTCTAGATAAATCATCATATCATCTGCAAAAAGTGATAATTTAGTTTCTTCTTTTCCTATTCTAATTCCTTCAATTTCTTTTTCTTCTCTTATTGCTACAGCTAATGTTTCTAGTACCAAATTGAATAATAGGGGTGATAATGGACATACTTGTTTCACCCCTGATCTTATTGGGAATGCATCTAGTTTATCCCCATTACAAATAATGCTTGTTGATGGTTTTAGGTAGATGCTATTTATAATTTTGAGGAAGGTTCCACTTATTCCTATGCTTTCTAGTGTTTTTAATAGGAATGGGTGTTGTACTTTGTCAAAGGCTTTTTCTGCGTCTATTGAGATGATCATATGGTTTCTGCTAGTTTTGTTGTTGATATGGTCAATTATGCTAATAGTTTTCCTAATATTGAACCAGCCTTGCATTCCTGGAATAAATCCTACCTGGTCATAGTGTATTATTCTCGTAATGAGTTGCTGCAATCTTTTTGCTAATATTTTATTTAAAATTTTTGCATCAATATTCATTAGAGAAATTGGTCTATAATTTTCTCTCTCTGTTTTCACTCTACCTGGTTTGGGTATTAGTACCATATTTGTGTCATAAAAAGAATTTGGTAGGACTCCTTCTTCACCTATTTTCCCAAATAGTCTACAGAGTATTGGAATTAGTTGTTCTTTAAATGTTTGATAGAATTCACATATAAAACTATCTGGCCCTGGAGATTTTTTCCTAGGGAGTTCGTTGATGGCCTGCTCAATTTCTTTTTCTGATATGGGGTCATTAAGAAATTTCACTTCCTTCTCTGTTAGTCTGGGCAGTTTATGTTTTTGTAGATATTCATCCATATCTCTAAGGTTGTCAAATTTATGGGCATACAGTTGGGCAAAATAATTCCTAATTATTGTTTTGATTTCCTCTTCATTAGAGGTGACCTCACCCTTTTCATTTTTGATACTGGTAATTTGATTTTCTTCTTTCTTTTTTTTAATCAAATTGGCCAAAGGGTTGTCAATTTTATTGTTTTTTTCATAAAACCAGCTCTTTGTTTTATTTATTAATTCAATAGTTTTCTTGGTTTCAATTTTATTAATCTCTCCTTTGATTTTCAGTATTTCTAATTTGGTATTTAATTGGGGGTTTTCAATTTGCTCTTTTTCTAGCTTTTTCAGCTGTATGCCCAGATCATTGATCTCCTCTTTCCCTATTTTATTCATGTAGGCATTTAGAGATATAAAACTTCCCCTAAGAACTGCTTTTGCTGCATCCCATAAGTTTTGGTATGTTGTTTCATTATTGTCATTCTCTTGAATGAAATTATTAATTGTTTCTCTGATTTGATCTTTGGCCCACTCACTCTTTAGAATTAAATTATTTAGTTTCCAATTAGTTTTTAGCTTATTTTTCCATGGTACTTTATTAAAAATGATTCTTATTGCATCATGATCTGAAAAGGATGCATTGACTACTTCTGCTTTTCTGCACTGGATTGTGAGGTTTTTATGCCCTAGTACATGGTCAATTTTTGAGTATGTGCCATGTACTTTTGAGAAGAAAGTATATTCCTTTTTATCCCCATTCAGTTTTCTCCAGAGGTCTATCATATGTGCCTTTTCTAAAATTCTGTTTACCTCCTTAACTTTTTTCTTATTTATTTTGAGGTTAGATTTATCAAGTTCAGAAAGGGGGAGGTTGAGGTCTCCCAATATTATAGTTTTGCTGTCTATTTCTTCCTGTAACTCCCTTAACCTCTCCTCTAAGAATTTGTATGCCTTACCACTTGGTGCATATATGTTAAGCAATGATATTGCTTCATTGTTTATGGTGCCTTTTAGCAGGATATAATGTCCTTCCTTATCTCTTTTAATTAGATCTATCTTTACTTTTGCTTTGTCTGAGATTAGGATTGCTACACCTGCTTTTTTACTTTAGCTGAGGCACAATATATTTTACTCCAGCCTTTTACCTTAACCCTATGTGTATCCCCCTGTTTCAGATGCGTTTCTTGTAAACAGCATATTGTGGGATTATGGTTTTTAATCCATTCTGCTATCTGCTTCTGTTTTGTGAGAATGTTCATCCCCTGCACGTTCAGGGTTATGATTTCTATCTGTGTCTTTTTCTCCATCCTAATTCCCCCTGTTTATGCTTTTATTTCTCCCTTTCCCCTTCTTCTCCTCAACAAAGTTTTGCTTTTGACCGCCGCTTTCCTCAGTTAACCCTCTCTCTTTATTCCCCTCCCTTATCTTACCGTTACCCACTTGCTACTTCTCCTCTTCCTTCTGCCCTCCCCCCTCCCTTTTTCTCCCTTTCCCTCCCACTTCCCGTAGGACAAGTTAGATTTCTAAACTTATCAGAGTATGTTATTCCCTTCTTGAACTAGATCAAATGATAGTAAAGCTCAAATACTGCTCTTCTCCCTCCCTTCTTTCCCTTACTATAATATGTTTTTTTGCCACTTCCTTTGGTATAATTTACCCTTTTCTACTACCTCCTTACCACTTCCCTCATAGCCCTCCCCTTATATCTCTTATTTATATTTTATATCTTTACCTCAGTTAATTTATACAGGCATTCACAACCTATGTATATCCCTTTCATTTGTCATAATAGTTGTACCATTCACAAGAATGACTTACATATGTATATGTATATATATATATATATATATATATATATATATATACATAAAAAACATACATAAGATGATATAATCCCACATAAAGATGTAAACAACCTAAGCTTATTGGTTAATGAGGTTTGTGGGGTTTTTCCCCCTGGTTACCTTTTTATGTCTCTCTTGAGTTTTGTATTTGGAGATCAAATTTTCCATTGAGTTCTGGCCTTTTCATCAGGATGGTCTGGAATTCCCTTATTTCATTGAATGTCCATCGCCTTGCCTGGAAAATTATGCTTAGTTTTGCTGGGTAGTTGATCCTTGGTTGTAGTCCCAGCTCCTTTGCCCTTTGGAATATCATATTCCAATTTCTCCTGTCTTTTAATGTGGAAGCTGAGAGATCCTGCGTGATCCTGACTGTACTTCCACGATATTTGAATTGCTTCTTTTTGGCTGCTTGCAGTATTTTCTCCTTGAGTTTATAGCTCTGAAACTTGGCTATAATATTTCTTGGTGTTTTCAGTTTGGGATCTCTTTCAGGGGGTGATCGGTGAATTCTTTCAATGACTATTTTGCCCTCTGGTTCTAGGACCTCTGGGCAGTTGTCTTTGATAATTTCTTCGAAGATACTGTCAAGGCTCCTTTTTTCATCGTGGATTTCCGGTAGACCAATAACTCTCAAATTGTCTCTCCTGCATCTATTTTCCAGGTCAGTAGTTTTGCCAATCAGATATTTCACATTTTTTTCTATTTTTTCCATTCTTTACGTTTTGTTTTATTACTTCTTGATGCCTCATAGATTCATTAGCTTCCACTTGCTCAAGTCTAATTTTAAATGAGTTAGTGTTTATATTTTGCTTTAAAGCCTCCATTTTCAATTGGTTGATTTCACCTCTCAGGGTGTCCTTTTCTCTCTCTAGATTCTGGATCTCCGTAGCCATTTCGCCAATCTTATTCTTTAGGGACTTGATTTTATCAGTGGATTTTTTCTCCCTTTTTTCCATATTTTCTTTTAGCTCCCTAATTTGGTTTTTAAAATCCTCCTTTAGCTCTTCCAGCAGTGCTTTTTGGGCTGGAGACCAGTTCATATTAGCTTTTGAGGTATCTGGTGTATCTACCATGTCATTGCCGTCCTCCATATCGATATTTTGATCCTGCCTGTCTCCATAAAAAGAATCTATTGTCCTCGGTTTTTTTGTATTCTTCTTCATGTTTGTTATTTTCCCTTTTCCTGGTGTTACAATGAATTTCTATCTTTGGGCTCTCTGTCCCAGCTTTCTCATTCTGGGGATTGTGAGTCTAGAATTATAACCTTCAGTTTCCTGAGGTGTGGGGGAGGGGTCTGGCTCCCTGGCGTCTCACTCCCTGTGGGTGCTCTCCAGCACTTGCTTTTTAGCAATGGTCTCAGCTGTTTGTTGTTTGAGCTGATGTCTGGCACTTCCCCTGGGGGAGCAAGGTTACGTCTGGGCTCCTGGTGTTGACCCCTGCCAACTCTGCCACTCTGGGACTAATGAGCTTCTAGTATTTGTCCTGTGCGGCCCCACTACTCTCTCCTCTGTTTCAGTTATCTTTTTTTTTTTTTCCCGAGGAATTCTCTGGGTGAGGGGGGGGAGGGATTAGAGCCTTTTACCTGGCCATTGAGTCTTCCGGAAGTTCAAGAAGCCGAGTTCCTGGGTTTTGCAAGCGTCAGGACTGGGTGTTTTCACGGCTGGTGGCGTTGCGCTGCCTCTCGTCATTTCCCCAGACTGCCGTCCTGTGTTGGGAGTCCTGGGGATCTCCGCCGGTTTCGGGCGCCCAGCTTTCTCCCAGCCCGTCTCCCACGTGGATTTCCCGGCCAGCCGCTTCCGCCTTGGTCTGGAGCAGCTCCGCACCGATCACTCTCCGAGCCTGCAGGTTCGTTCCTCCGGCCTTTCAGACTCTCCCGGCTCGGAAATTTGCCCCACGCAGACTGCTCGCGGTTTCTGACTCTCTCAAATCTGCTCAAATTCACTTTTTTATAGGAATCTGACAGACCTTGTGAGAGAGCTCCGGTAAGACGCTGCCTTCATGGGGCCATCTTGGCTCCGCCCCCCCCATCTATCACTTAAACTACTTTTTGGCCTTAGTCATTGAAAGGTGCATGGACTTGCCCATAATCACACTGAAGGTATGTGTCAGAGGCACAATTGGAATATAGATCTTCTGGCCTCCATGATTGGACCTCTAGCTAAGGTCATGTGCTGCCTCAACTAGAAGTTTCCATCTATTATTGATCACTATCACCATCATTCAATCAATCAATAATCATTTATTAAGTAACTATTCCATATTGGTCACTGTTCTAGGCTGTAGGATTACAAATTTGGAAATTGTAAGAGCCCAAGAATTTTAGTTTTTTGTAGACAACAGTTCTCCAAATGGTAATGCCTGGTCACCCCTGCAATTTACTTTATATTTTATTTCTATAATTTGTACATTCATTTACAGAGATATAGATATAAATATAGATGCAGATATGTGTGTGTCTAAATATATACATATATGTGTATGTGGATATACATGTAATAATTACAACACCCACGTACATATATGTGCATGTGATATATCCATAATGCATATGTATTATCTCTCCCAAAATAATTTAAGTTCCTTTTGGTTAGTGATTGCTTCATTTTAGTCTTCACATCCCACTTGATGCCTGGTACTTAGTAGGCATTTATTAAATGCTTGTTAATGAATACAAGTAAAATGCATATATTGAAAGTATATACAAGGTAGTTGGAGGCAGGGATAGGTAGCATCATGAGATCAGAAAAGAAGAATGTAGCATTTGAGCTAAGATTTCTTTCAGGAAAACTAGTGAGAGAGATTGAGCAAAGTGGAGCGAAAGGAGGGGGAGGGATTGAGGGATGAAGAGAATGAGGGGGAGAGACAGAGATAGAGAAACTGAGTCAGAGATAGAGACAGAGAAATGGCAGGAGAGGAAGGGAAGAAAAAAGAGGAGGGAGGGAGGGAAGTAGAGACAGACAAGGACAAGAACAGAGAGACAGAGAGACACTGAGAATATAGCCCTTGTATCTGCCAGACACTGTGATAAAAGTTGGGGACATAAATAGGGAGAAAAGTCAGTCCCTTTCCCCTGGGGACCTTATATTCAATTGTGAGACAATACTTAAAGGGAGATAAAAGGTATGAGGTAGAGATGAAGATGCAAAAAAGGTGAATAAGTCCAGATTGTCAGGAGCAGTACTGGGAGAGAAGTGAGCATGGCCTACTAGGAACACTGCAATCAGGAGCTAAGCCCTCAAAAGGAAGACTTCTCTAGGGTCAAAACATTGTGGGTTAGAGTATGGAACTGTTCCAGGATTGACGAGTAGATAGGAGAGTGATAATGACTAAAGCAAGGAGCATAGCAGATCACTTAAAGTAGCATTTGTGGGTTTACAAACCACTTTGCTAACAAACTTTCAAGCTTCCCCATGCAGATGTCTATAAAGGCACAAGTAGAATTCATGGTAAGGATCCTACAGACAATTAAGGATCCTGCCTAAGATACGTCAATTGTTAGTTGGATTTCTACCTGTCTGAAAAATTTTGAAAATGTGGCTTTTGCCCTAACTGTATTCTATAGAGACAAACAGAAAAAGCATTATTATTATTACTCAAAGCAGAATGCATTAACATTGTAGATGCTTATCAATTACTTATCAAATACTGGTATTGGGAAAAGAACACTGAAGACCTGAATTCAAGCTGTGACAATTATTAACTAGCTGTGTGGCCTGGCCAAATTGTTTTACTTGTATACGTCTCAGTTTCTTTATTTGTGAAATAAGTATAACTAATATTTGCACACTCTACCTTGAAGAGGTTTTCTGAGGATCAAACGAAGTTATATGAAAGAGGTATATGTAAAATCCTAATCCATAAATATCAACTATTATGTGAATACTCATTTATAGATGGATTGTAGTTGTCTTCTGCATTATAGAAATTTGTTGATAAACTGTATTATTACTGTATCGACAGTACCTTCAAGAATCAAAAGGCAATAGGAGAGTATATACTCTCCTTGAGGAAGAAGTTAGATGCTGTGGAAAGAACTATCTTTGTTATTACAATTGTTATTAATAACTGTCCCTGTTATTGCAGGATTTTGGTTCAAATGCTGCCTCTGACATTGCCGCATCTGTGACTTTGGGCAAATTACCTAACTTTAATGGGTCTCATTCTCTTCGTTTCTAAAAGGTGATAAGATCATATGAACTCCGAGATACTTTCTATCTCTATGATCCTATCATGAGATCTCAAGTTTATCTAAGTATACAGCACACACACACATGCAATATCAGTCACTCAAGAAACATTTCTTAAGTGCTTACTGTGTGCTAGGAACTGTACTAAGTACTGGAAACACACACACACACACACACAAAGAGTTCATACTCTAAAGGGAGAAGATAGTACATGAAAATAACTGAAAGGCATTTTAGATAAAGGTACCCAGTGAGGGAAACAGTGGGGATGTCTAAGTAGAGTCAGGTGAGGTCCTGGGATTCCTCCTTAACCGTAATTTTGTGGGCACCAATCCAATCAGAGGGAAGGAGACTTAGGGTTTTAGGGTACTTCAGATACTTCCAAGATGTGAATTCCAAGGGCAAAGTGATCTCCTAGGATGAAGATGATTTTAGGTATGATGGATAATTATGAAGTATAGCCTGGAAGTACAGAAGTAAAGAGAAGAGAGCAAAAGGGAGAAGAGGAGAGGATACCATATTGTTACACTGTATGTATCACATCATATCAAATCAAATCATATGATATCATATATAATATCATATCATGTCTCATAGATAATGTTATATCATATATTAGCATGGATCTTTGCTGACCATCTTTCCTTTTTAATGGTCCATTTTTTCAGTTTTCAATGACTTTCAGTATTTCCTTTGGTCCTTTTAAATTAACATCTGAGGTGGATGGAATTACTGTTTGTTGTTTATTTGTTCAAGGTCATACAAGGGGTTGGTGGGAAAGTCATTCATTGAGCCCTGACCTATTGCCTGTAAAGCCATCACGTTTTCCATTACAATACAGAAAATCTCAGAGTGCAAGGCACTTCTTCTAATTCAACACCTGACATAGTGTTCTTATTCTATTTCCTTTGCTTATTTTCACAGACACAGAAACTCTTCTACCTGTAGAAGAAGGGGGTAGGCTAACTGTGCTGAGGAATGATCAACCACTTCCTTTTTTCACAGGGGGAAAAAGGAAAAAAAATTGAATCACTTTGAAAGTTTGGAGAACTTTCATGTACGGTTCACCTTTTGTTGAGAAACTTAAGAGTCAGGGTAGATAAAGGAATGAATATAAAACAGAAAGTAAGATAGTGGGCTGAATAGACAAGAAGATGCGATTGAAATGTGTGTGTATTCTGGGCAAGACAGAGTTATGACATATACTTAGACCAAGGTGTCAGAAACTCAAGAGTAGCTATCATTAATCACTTAATATAAACAAATTGTTAAAAATTATTTCTTACATTAGTAAGCTGAGAAGTTGTCTCTTATGATATCAATTAAAAATGTAGAATTCTGTTCAGATTTTAAAAATAATTCATATCAACTAAAAATTCAAACTAGCTTTGGATTGAGAATCAAAAAACCTGGCACCCTGCCTCACTCCCACCATCATCACTTAAATCCTGGAATATATGCTTCCTTAATCCCCAGATGTAAGATTAATCCTGCATTGTTCTTTTATTTTAATCATGCATGGGATTTAGGGGGCTATAGGTTAATAGCATGCCAGAGTTGGGAGAGACTCCTCCCAAATCTTAAGCCTCCAGCTACTGAATTTCCTCACTTCTCTCATGGTCCAATTCATGTGCCACCTCTTCCAAGAATGCTTTTTAATATCCACTCTGCACTCCTCCTCCCCCTCAACACAAGATCTTGAATATCATCTCTTTCTCTCTCCATCTTTCTCACTGTCTCTCTGTTTCTCTCTCTGTCATCTCTCCTTCTGTGGCTCTGTTCCTCCGTCTCTTTCTCTCTCCCCTCTCTTCTGAAATTATTTATCCTAACACATTCCTTTGCATTATTTTAGTCTCTCTTACATCATTTGTTGTTCTACCTCATCAGATTATTATTTTATCCCCAGTATCTAGAACAGTGCTTACACAGATTTAGATACATACATGAATATGTTATTTCTTTAATTCGAATTGCCTTTCCACCAACAGAGATCAATGATTCTTTCTTGTTGGTGTTAAAGAAATAGTTTTGTGACACGGAAGAGTTAGATGACACAGACCTTTTTCAATTTTGATAATGCCCAATATTATCCTGCAATTAATTTCTGAGCAACCCTTTGTGCATCCAAGAGAAGTACTTTCCAAAGATATATAGACTGATGCAATGGATTTTTAGCTATATGTTTTAATCAAGGCAACATGAGTTTCTCATGCACTTTGTTTTTATGATTTAGATGGCTAAAGGGACTTACTTAGGCTTGTATACATTGAAATATATATTAGAAATGAGTTTATCTTAATGGTAAAACCTGGCATTAGTACATAAAATTATGGAACATAAATTTTCAGGGCTAGAAACAACTTTAGACTTAACTTCCAAAAAAACCCTTAGCTTATACTTGAAGAAACTAAGGATCAAAGACAGGACCTGAAGTCACATGAAATAGTAATTCTTGTAGTAATTCTTTGGATCAATATTTAGTTCCTCATATACTGGTCCCTCTCTAATTATAGTGACCAACCTCCTGACCCCTGATCATTATGTCCAAATTATGCTTGTTTTCTGAGTCTGGCAATACTAACTCATGGGATTTGAATTCCTGAAGCCAACTGTTGCAGTTCCATGATGTTTATTTTCTCCTGCCTGCTCTGAAAGAGAGGCAGGAGGCAATATGCCCTGGGCAGTTCAATGCAATACATTGTCCACTATGTCTCTTCAGACTCAAAGGAGATGCACAAGGACACGAACTCAACAGCCCAAAGAAAAATTTACACACACACACACACACACACACACTCCCACCCCTAATGAGAACACTAGCTCTCATTCCAGTCCAACCCATGTAGCTATCATTTAACACCTGTAAAGATATGACCTTGGTGACTATCTCTGCAGATGCTTCAGACCCTGCTTCCTCAGGGGTCCTAGCTACTGATGACTGGCTGCAAAATAAGTTCTCACCATCAGAGTCTTTGGCACCGTCAAATACTTCAGCATCAAAAGTGGATAGATATGGTTTTATTGATGGAAATTAAGCTAAAAGTGATTGACTACATTCTGCTTTGCCGATATCCTATAAGTACCATGGGACATTTCCACCTGGCTTATATATAAACTTTCCTATATGTGTTGGTTCCTCCTATTAAAATATGTGCATAGTAAGCATTTAATAAATTATTTTACCTTCCTCCTTTCCATCCTCCTTCCTTCCTACTTTCCTTCCTTCTTTCCTTTCTTTTTTATTTTCCTTCTCCTGATCCATTACTATTTTTAATCTTCTGGTCGCACTATATGAGAAAATCTCCTCGATAATGTGAGGACTGAGTGAAATATTACCTACCCAATTGAACTGCCATAGGAAGTTAAAGAACCACAAAGGTCTTCTACTAATGGTTGGGAGACAAGTAGGCTGACTACCACTTTGATGCAATTCACTAGACTGGGTAGTTTACAGAATGACATTCAGACCAAGGAAGTCTTCCAGAGCAGGGAATAGCAACATTATCTTGAAATGAGTCAGTTTGTGTCTTTCCTGGTACATTGGTGAGACAGCAGCTAGGAAGTAGTGCAATATACCTGAGTTTCTCTCACAAGTAGAGGAATCTTATATCACATCATTCTGTATGATGATTTCCTTAGACCTTCTCCTTCCCTCCTGGCTAGGGGTCAGTTCTGTGATAAAGGTGAGTGTAATGATAAGGCCACTCATAGAATTCTTAGGCTGCATTTTTAATATGGAATTTTCCTAAGAATGTGTCAGAGATATAACATATAAAATGCAACAATTATATTATGACTAATAATAAAATTTCATTAAACGTAATCCCTTGCCCATATGGAGATTATAGTCTAGTAAAGAGATAAAATACATTGGTAAGCAAACCCTGATAAACAATGTATTGTAACATGTATATCAGAGAGATTTAAAATGTATTGCAATGGGAAACACAAAGATATAAACTTTAGCTTTGAGAGAGAAGAAATATCAGATACAATCCATTCTTATTCACTTTTCATTGACTTCTCTCCTGATACTAATCAAAATTTTGGCTAATCAAAGCATAGATAACTCTCCTTTTACACTGGCCTCCCTCACATAGCCATTAGTTATTCCTAAATGAATTAGATCGGAGTACACTGAAGGCAGTGTATTATAAGCAAATCAAGGGCACTGAGAATCTGATTTTCTAAAAGGATTCTGTCTCTCCCTTTATCTCCTTTCCTCTTTCTCTCATCCATACACACACCCCACACACACCCCCTAGCTGGTTATCCTTTATCACAGGACAGTAAGAGGACTAGTGATATTGTTACTGAGTCTGAAGAAGACAGAATTTGGTGGAAGTGTCTGCTGATAAAAGGCTGTTGTGTTGTACTGAACACAGATTAGACTGGATTTGCTTGTGTTCCAAAAGGTTGAGTTCTGGGTAACTGATGGAAACCACAGAAGGCAGGTTTTGGCTCAATATAAGGAAAAAACAAAACAAAACAAAAAATAACTTCTTAGACATCAAAGCTACCCATCAGTACAATGGGCTGCTTTAGAAAGTAGTAGTGATTTTCTCCTCTACTGTATATCTTATAATAGTCTCAAACTCAAATTAGAATTAAGCCTTATTATTCCTATATTAATTTAGAAAATGAAAATTTACATTATGTTATTACGTATATTTTGTTAAACATTTGCCAATTACATTTTAATCTGGTTCCAGCACTGAGTTTGACTCTTCTTTAATCTAGTGAGCATTTCATAGGCTCTTGGAGATTTTGTGAAGGGGGTTCTTTCTCTTGTAAGGGTTGAAACACGTGCCCCCATAAGTCATTTCAACTATTCATTTCTTTAAGTATATGACTGAAGCCACAAAGCATTAAACTCAATGAGTTTGGCAGAAGTGGAAGTCCTCAAAAGCAAGCACTGGATCACCTTCTCTCAGAGATGCTTTAGAGGGGATTCCTGTCCCTTTACAAGAGGCCTTTGTAGCCCCATGGTTCAAAAATGTTACAAAAATATTTTGACTCAGTGGATTTCCAATATGACTAAGCAGGACATCTTTCTGAAACAAGTCAGCACAATCAGAGAAAAAACCTACAGAATTCCAAGATAATTTTTTTTTTTAAATAAGACCCACCCTCCCCTACATTTATCTTTTTAGAAAAGTTCTAAGCACCTGAAAATAGGATCTTAAAATGAATGTGCCTTCTCAACCATAACAGCAGCCTCACATCATCAAAACTCCAGTAATAGCTTGTAGTGAACAGTCATACAGATTTCACAAGACATAAGTAATTGGGTTTATGACAGAAACTTGCACCAGCCGTAGCTACAGCTGAGAGGCCTGTGCTTGCTGGCTGACCTTTGTTAGTAATACCAGGGGCACTCTCATATGCTGCTGCTAGTTGTCATTATTAACAGTGGCCATGAATTTCTCCTTGTCATCAGGACCAGGCCTCAGGAGGAAGTTTTTGTTTTTTTGGGTGGGGGTGAAGGGGGTTAGGGAGGAGACTGTTCGAAAAAGGTTACCAGCTCTTGCTCTCATCAAGCAGCAAGCTTGGTGACTAAAAAAGGCAGGCAAGAAGACAGGCGAATGGTACCACCAGGATTTTTAGGAATAGAAGCAACTAGGAACTAGACTCTGAGAGCAGGAAATCAAATAAACTATTGATTGGAGGGACAGGGGATCTTGAAGAAGTGTGTGTGTGCAGAGGGGGAAGGATGTTATTTTGTCCTCCTCTCCCATCACAGAAACAAATTAAATTTTACCATGTTGCACCAAATATTCTTAGTTATTGATTTTGGAATCTATGCTTGACATTTGAGATGACGGAGAAGCTTCATTCCCGCGTCCAAATTTGAGATTTGGGGAGAATGGAAAGATGGAGGAAAGTGATGCAGTGAGAGGTATAAAATTCCATTTATTTCAGGTCTATAGAATGGGAGGGGGAGAGACATTTACAGTCACATATTTTCAAGGCTCTCAATGGATGGTTTCAAATATGCTACTCACAAGCTGTAGAAGCTCTCAGGGGGTGCTGCTCTGTCATTACAGCCCCAAGACAGGTTGTCCACTTAAGAGAAAAGAAATATATCAGGCTAGAATGTGTGTTGTCAGAGCTCCCTCTACTGCTCTTGGTTCTTAACTGTCTCCATGGAAAATTGACACAAAGCTCAGACCAGTTTTAGGTGGCAGGTAATTACTACATCATCAAAATGCCAATAAAGTAAAAAATGGGACTGCTGATGAACCCAATGTTATAGATCACATGCAATCTTGTGTGTATATATTTGTGTAAATTTGTGTGATTGTGTGTTTGTATAGAGATTCTCAGAAAGCGGGGCAGCTGGCAGAGGGCTGTTGGTAGAGGCAGAAAGATTTGGGCTCAAATGTGACATATATCAGTTGTTTGACCCTATTCAAGTCAGTCATCCTCAAGGTCTGAGGTAGTCTTCTAAGACAGGATTTCTTAAAATCTTGTGTGTATGTGTGTGTGTGTGTGTGTGTGTGTGTGTGTGTCCATACAGGGGTGTAGTAGCATACAGGATTTTCAAATGCATAAGATAAAATACATAGGATTACGAAGGAAACAAATTATATCGAAATAATTATTTAAAAAATTAAATTCACAGTCGCCAATTTAAAAGCCTGTACTGTAAGACTGCAGGCTACGGAGAGATTGTAAATATTTAGTGGCAGAGGGAGATTCTGGATCACGAATTGCTCAAACTGATGCAATTTGAGTCCTGGGGAAAAGAAGAACAGCCCAAACAACAAAGCAATGACAATAACAGCAGTAACAATAATCTTGAGACTAAAGTTAGTATTTTCTGAATTAAGACACTGGCTAATAACAAACATGAAGATGTTTGTTGGGGGCACAGCCAAGATGGCAGCTGGAAAGCAGGGACTTGCTTAAGTTCTCCCCCAAATCCCTCTAAACACCTGCAAAAATTTCTCTGAACAAATTCTAGAGCTGCAGAACACACAAAATAACAGAAGCGAACAGGTATCCAGTCCAGGAGAGCCTGGATGGTTGCCAGGAAGTGCCTATCACACAGTGCTGGGAACAGAAAGCATCCCAGCACAGGCTGCACTTGGACAGATCAGACCTGGAGTCAGACAGCTGGAACAGGCTTTGGAGCCATGAGTCAATGAGCTGTGGCAGTTACCAGACTTCTCAACCCATAAACGGCAAAGAGTAGTTTAGTGGGAAACTGGGGGGGTTGCTGAAGTGGTGCAACAGTAGTGGTGACAGCAACAGGAAACTCCTCAGGCTCCTTCAAGAACTCCAGTGTCAGATGCTTCCCGAGTCCCCAGCTTGGCTCACACAGTGGGAGGAATCCAGCAGCAGATCAGGGCAGGAGTGCAAGGGGCGCTTTGTGGGCATAAAGGCAGATTTTCTTGCTGTGCCCTGCTCAGATCTGTATTGCGGTCATGGTTGGCAGTTCTTGGGGGAAGAGGAGCACTGCTGTGACAGAGCCTGGGGTCACAGTGGAGTAGAAACAGCTCTGAAAACAGTAGTTCTTGGACCCTAAAGTTTGGGAGAAAGTACTCTCTACTCTACAAGCAGTCATATCCTGACAAAAAGCTCAAGTGTCAAGTAGCTGGGAACATGAACAGGCAGCGAAAATGAACTCAGACTCAAACTCAAACTCTCAATTCCTTTTTTGGTGACAAAGAAGACCAAAACATACAGCCAGAAGTCAAAGTCAAAGAGCCTAAATTAAAAGTCTCCAAAGAAAATATGAATTGGTCTCAGGTCATGGAAGAGCTCAAAAAGGATTTAGAAAAGCAAGTAAGAGAAGTAAAGGAAAAATTGGGAAGAGATATGAGAGTGAGGCAAGAAAATCATGAAAAACAAGTCAATGACTTACTAAAGGATACCCAAAAATACTGAAGAAAGTAACACCTTAAAGAATAGACTAACCCAAATGTCAAGAGAGCTCTAAAAAGTCAATGAGGAGAAGAGTGCTTTGAAAGGCAGAATTAGCCAAATAGAAAAAGAGGTCAAAGAAACCACTGAAGAAAATACTACCTTAAAAATTAGATTGGAGGAAGTGGAAGCTAGTGAATTTATGAGAAATCAAGATATTACAAAACAGAGTCAAAGGAATGAAAAATGGAAGACCATGTGAAATATGTCATTGGAAAAACCACTGACCTGGAAAATAGATCCAGGAGAGATAATTTAAAAATTATTGGAATACCTGAAAGCCATGGTCAAAAAAGAGCCTAGATACCATCTTTCAAGAAATTATCAAGGAAAACTGCCTTGATATTCTAGAACCAAAGGGTAAAATTGAAATTGAATGAATCCACTGATTGCCTCTTGAAAAAGATCCCAAAAGGAAAACTCCTAGGAATATGGGCACCAAATTCCAGAGGAGAAAATACTGCAAGTGGCCAGAAAGAAACAATTTGAGTATTGTGGAAACACAAACAGCATAATACAAGATCGAAGGGCTTGGAATATGATATTCTGGAGGTCAAAGGAGCTAGATTAAAAACCAAGAATCACCTACCCAGCAGAACTGAGGATAATGCTCCAAGGCAAAATATGGATTTTCAATAAAATAGAGGACTTTCAAGCTTTCTCAATGAAAAGACCAGAGCTGAATGAAAAAAAATAACTTCCAAATACAAAAGTCAAGAGAAGTGTGAAAAGGTAAACAAGAAAGAGAAATCATAAGGGACTTACTAAAGTTTAACTGCTTTCTTTACATTCTTACATGGAAAGATGTGTGTAATTCATGAGACCTTTCTCAGCACTAGGGCAGTTGAAGGGAATATGGACAAAGGGCACAGGATGAGTTGAATATGAAGGGATAATAACTCAGAAAATGAAATAAATTTAAGGGGTGAGAGAGGAAGAAAGGGAGAGACAGAATGGGTAAGTTATCTCACATAAAAGTGGCAAGAAAAAGCAGTTTTGTTGGAAGGGAAGAGGGGACAGGTGAAAGGGAATGAGTGAATCTTACTCTCATCATATTTTACTTAGGGAGGGAAAAACTTACACACTCGATTGGGTATCTTACTCCACAGGAAAGTAAGGTGAAGGGGATAAAAAAGGGGCGATGATAGAAGGGAGGGCAGATAGGGGGAGGAGGTAATCAGAAGCAAACACGTTTGAAAAGGGACAGGGTCAAGGGAGAAAACTGACTAAAGGGGGACAGGACAGTATGGAAGGAAATATAGTCAGCCTTTCACGACATGAGCATTGTGGAAGTTTTTACATAATGATACATGTGTGATCTATGGTGAATTGCTTGCCTTCCTAGGGAGGGTGGGTGGGAAGGGAAGAGGGGAGAGAATTTGGAACTCAAGGTTTTAAAAGCAGACACTTATAAAAGTTGGTTTTTACATACAGCTGGGAAAAAAGTTATATAGAGAATGGGGCATAGAAATCTATCCTGCCCTACAAGAAAAGTAAGGGGAAAGGGGAAAAGGGGTGGGGGGGAGGGCAGTGGGGTGACAGAAGGGAGGTCTGACTGTGGTATGAGGTAATCAGAATATATGCCATTTTGGAATGGAAGGGGGAGGGTAAAAATGGAGAGAATTTGTAACTCAAAATCTTGTGGAAATCAATGTTGAGAACTAAAATATAAAATAAAAATGATAAAATAAAAAAAGATTTGTTATTGTTCAATACCATTTTTTTTACCTTTAAAGGAAATGTTTGTATGTGTGTGTTTGTGTAAATGAGTACATGTTTGTTAATTAGAGCCATACTACATGTTTTTTGGCATGGGATGCAGATGGCTGAAATAATCTCAAAAGGTTTTAGAGCCACTGCCTCAGGTTGGGGCATTAGGAAGGAAACATAACGTTTGGTTGTTTTCTATGTTAATGATTATTCCTGTTAAGTAGTGTTTAGCTTCATTGGTTTCTGTCCTGATCTAGGATAACAAGTGTTGTTAGAAGTCCCCTAAATTTTGGTTTCCTAGGGAAAAAGCTATGGTTTCCCTTTCCTACTTATATTTTTGGTTTTGATGAAATTCAGATATCTAAATTTCTTTGGTGGAAAGGATTTAGAATAGATGAGGCAACACGGTATAGGAGAAAACTTTGGAAAGGTCATCTTGAGACCTGAGATCTAATCTATGCTATCTATAAGTTAGGTAGTATTTGATAACTTATGTGACCTGACTGTGAATAATTATTAACAAGTGGGGGGTGGGGAAGGAATTGGAGTAGTACATAAATAAAAAAATATATCAAGTGCCTACTATGTGTCAGTCACTGCCAAAGGTTGGGAATTCAAAGGCAGAAGTGAAATAAAGAGTCTCTGAGCTCAAGAAGTTTATATTCTGATAAGGGAAGAAAACACAAGTCCTTTTCTGCATATCATAATATTTACAAAATTAACATGGGCCTTTTTAGGAAGCAAGGCACTAGCAGCTTGGGGTAAAAGGTTCATGAGTAAAAGATAGCACTTCAGTTGAGTCATAAAGGAAACTATGAAGGAAATTTAAGAGGTCAAGGGAAATGAGGAATGAATTCCGTGAATGTGGGTCATTCTGTGCAGAGAGAGGCTTGGAAGAAAAAGAAGGGGGAAGATCTCCATATGCCTAAAGGGTTGTCATGTGGAACAGGAATTGAATTTGTTCTTCTTTGTAGGACAGAGTAGTAGCCACATTTAGTGAGAAATTACAGTGAAACAGATTACAGAATTTAGGATGCCCTAATCTTTGGCAAATGTCCATCAATATAATATTCAGCAGTATCAGTAACTGTCTCACTAACACTTGCTAACGTTGGCAGGGGTCAACACATTGTTAATTTAAGAATCGTCTCAAAAAGGAATAATCTGTATTCACAATGCAGAGATTATCCATGAGCAATATTTGGATCACTCCTAGCCTCAGTTTTTTTGGTTTAAGAAATAAATCCCCTGTGAAATGGAAAGCTATGTCATTTCAGCTATTAAGCATCATACCATCTCTGGTACTAGCCTTCCTAGAGATGAATAGAGACACAGTCATACTGAACAGCTGATAGAAAGAAAGAGTGAAGGAAACATGTGCCAAGGATTTAAAAAGAAGTATTCCTTTTCAAGAGCATACTGTCCTTGACACCAAATATGACATGATTTTCTTCCAATATTTAAGTATTTCATTGCCATTATCATTATTATTGGTTACTTTTATATATCACCACAACATACAGTGACATTTAACAGACTTAATTTCCTATTTAATCTTCAGAGTAGCTATGAGAAACAAGAAGTGCATGTATTATTACTTTTCATTTCATAGATAGAGAAACTGAGTACTCACAGAAGTATAAAAGGAAAACTAATGTACTAGAAATGGCACTAAATTTGAACTCAGAAGAAACGTGTCAGAATCTCAGATTTGTTACTTAAGATCTTAGGGTTTTTGCCAAGGCACTTAGACCTTAAGATCTTTGAACAGTAAATTAAGTACGTGAACAGACATCAAAAGTCATCTATTAAAATCACATAGTTTTATATTTGAAGATACCGAGGCTTATGGAAGAGAGGTGATTTGTCCAAGCTTACCATTACAATGAATAGTTGATTCAAGATGCAGACTGCTGAACTTTTGAGAGAAAATGCAAAAGTTTTATATTTACATATTAGGACCATATTTTCTCATGCTTTAAAAGGGAAGGTTAATTTAAAAAAAAGGTTACCTTGGAAAATTCCTCCTCTCCTGTGCCATCAATCTTTCATTTTTGAAGCCTCCACTTTGGGGTCATGCCAAATACACTGTGTCATTCCTCATGCTGCTCCACTCTTCACTCTCCAAACTTTGCTATCATGCAGCTAACACAGATATATTCTATTGCCCTTCTTTTCCCTCTTTTTAGCTCCCTTTGATCATTGTTAGAATTCAATCCCTTTTTGATTAAATGGAATTTTATTAAAAAAAGGTTTATACAAAACAATATAGCTTAAAGTTAGAAGTGAAATCATTAACTTGTTGAAAGTATATTTGTGACTTCATATACATATACATATATATATCTCATATATGTGTATGTCTATATATACATGTACATATGTATATGTATGACATATATACAAAATATATTCAGAAATATGCAAACATATAAATATATGCAGCATATTTCTCTGATAAAGCACTTGTTTTCAAGTTGTATAAAGAACTGATTCAAAATTTTAAGAATAAGAGTCATTCCCCAATTGATAAATGACAAAAGTATATGTATAGGGAAGATACCCAAGCCTTCCATAGCTATAAGAATTTTTTTTTAAGTGCCAAAAATTAGAGAGGATTCTGGGAAGATGGTGGAGTAGGTCCAAAAACATTTGGCTTTCTAAATTTTTCCCACAGGAAGAAAATAAAAAAAATAAACAAACAAACAGAACATTGCCTCCGTGGGAAAGTAGAGCAATGGAAATAAACAAAAGTCTGGGTAAAGTAACTGCTCTCCTAAGATAACCTAAGGAGAACCCTGAAAAGCCCTGACCTCCAGAGGAAGAGGTTCACCCTGAGTGAAATGCAAACACCTCTGGGCTGAGTCTGCAGAATTAATAAATAATAAGCCCTGGCCCCAGCTGGGGTCTGGAGGCAGCCTCAGCCTTAGAAACTTTTGTCTCAGGGATAGTGATGGGGTATGAAGGCTGAGGAGGAGTAGATTGAAGGACCTTACATTGTCAAGCAAAGCCAAGCACAGCTGTGATAATTACACTCATCCTGGGTTGTGGGCCGCAGGGAGAAGGAGCTGTCACACACCTGGTAGTAAAGTAGCAGAGGGGTGGGGACCCTGCTGATAGTTGGCAATTTCCAGAGAGCAGAGTCCCTGGCTTCAGTTCCAGGGAAGAGAAGACAACTGTAGTTTATAGCCACTGGAGGAACTGGAGGGACCAAGATCACTTGCAGGACCACGTGATCAGAACCTCTAGCTGTGGCACAGGAGTGGAGAAGAGAGCCCAAGGTTGAGCCCTGGGAAGGACCTCAGAAAATAACAGTAAGAAGGGCTTGAGGCTTGGGGCATTATTTCCCATACCTCAGGACTAGAACTTGATCATACTAATAGCTGCAAAAAATAAAACCATAAAAATTAAAAAAAGATCAGGCAAAGGAGAAAGAATCCAGCCATAGATAGCTACTGTAGGTATATAGAAGAGCCGGTTCACACACAGGAAGATAATGGAGCTAAAAAGTCACTCCTTTTTCAATGAGAAATGTCAAATGAGTGCACATGTGCACGTGCGCACACACACACACACACACACACACACACACACACACACACCTTAGAAGAACATAAAAAGGACTTTAAAAATTAATGGTATTGAGGAAAAATAGAAAAAAAATCCAAGAATATTAAGAAAATTATGAAAAGTCATACAACTTGAAATAGAGGACCAAAAACTTAAGGAAGCAAATAATTCCTTGAAAACTAAAATTGGGTAAAGGGAAGCTAATAATATTCAAAGACACAAAGAAATAATAAAAAGAAAGCAAAATAATGAGAAGAGGGTATAAAATATGAAACATCTCATCAGAAAAACAACAGATCTGGGGAACAGATCAAGGAGGAGTAATATAAGAACAGTCAGACTGCCTGAAAATTATGATAAAAAAAGAATCATGATACAATATTATAAGAAATTATCAAGGAAAATTACCCTAAAGTTTTAGAAGAAGAAGGCAAAGCAGACATAGAAAAAATCCAATGATCATCACCTAAGAGAGATCCTAGGAGGAAAACTTAAAGGAATATCATAGCCAAGTTTCAAAGGTCCCAGGTTAAGGAGAAAGTATTGGAAGTAACAAGAAAAAAAAATCATGGTGCTATAATAAGGAATACACAAGACCTAGCCGCTACCATACTGATAGACTGTACATCTTAGATACTATATTTCATAGAGCAAAAGGGCTTTGGTTATGATCAGGGTAACTTATCCAGCAAAGTTAAGTCTAGTCCAGAATGGAAAAAAATGGATATTTAATAAACTGAAAGACTTTCAGGTATTTGTTACAAAACAGTAGAACTTAAGGGGAAATTTGACAAATAACTTCCAGGAGAAATATAAAGTAAACATTAATGACTAATTACGAGGGACTCAATAACGTCAAACCATTTACTTATATATGAAAATATACATTCATTATGACTGTCATTTCTATTTTAGTAGTTTAGAAGAAAGGTTTGGTCTGACCTGAGTAAGATGGGGTGATTCTAACAAGAATAACACTGTGTAGAGACATAAAAAAAGAGCAATTATCTTATACAAATGAGGCAAAAAAGAAAAAAAAAATGACACAGAAGAAGCTAATAGGAGGGAGGGCAAGTAGTGCTGAAGCCTTACTCTCATCAGCAGGTTGAAGAGGGAACAACATATGTATCTAGAAGGGCCTAAAAGTCTTCTATATTCAGAAAGAAATAAGAGATGAAGCTGTGGTGAGAGGATAAGGGAGGGATTCTTGGAGGGGTGGGTAGGGTAAGGAATAGGAGGGAAAGGGAGCAGATAAAAGTAAAACAGAGGAGTGAGGAGGGATAGGAATAGAATGAGAAGGATAGTGAGGAAAAATAGGAAGAAAAATATACAAGTAATTATAGCTTAAAATGTGAATGTTATGAATTTACCCATAAAATGGAAACTGACAGCAAATTAAAAATTTGAACTCAACGATATGTTGCTTTCAGGAAAGGCTATAAAAATGAAAGATGCACACAAACATTAAATAAAGGTTGAGTAGAATTTATTATGTAAAAAAGTAGGAGTAGTCATCATGATTTCAGACAGAGGTAAAGTTAAAATGGATTAAACCAAAAGGGAAAAATAGGGAGACTACACTATGAGTCAGTCATATTATTCAATATTGTTTTAGAGCACTTAAAATAAATAAACAGTACAAAATACCCAAGAGTATACCTGCCAAAACAGACACAGGAACTATACAGATATAAACATAAAACATTTTATCCAAATAAAGTTAGATTTAAATAATTGAATATTTAGTGTTCATGGGTAGGTGAAATCCATATAATAAAAAAAATGACAATTTCACCTAACTTATTTATGTAATGTGATTCCACTTCAATTACTAGAAAATTATCTAAGTTAGAAAAAAATAATAAAATCCATTTAGAAGAACAAAAGTTCAGGAACTTCAATGAAACCAGGGGAAAAATAGATGTAAAGGAAGCAGATCCAGTAGTATCAGACCTTAAACCATATTAAAAGGTGAGAGCATTGTTTAAGTGTAAAATGGATAATTTTGATCATTTTAAATTAAAATTTTCTTCTATAAATAAACTTGTACAATCAAGAATAGAAGGAATGCAGAAAACTGGAGAGAGAGAGAAAAAGCTTTCATACACAATCTCTCAGAAATAATGGGATTAGGTTGGAATATTGCGGTGTAGGAAATGATGAGCTGGTGGATTTACTGAAATATAGAAAAACTTGGACTTATGAAAGAACATGCTATCCACCTTCAGAGAAATAAACGACAAGCAGAAGTAAGCATAGTACGGTCTTATATATATGTGTATGTGTACAGTTATAGATATCTATGTATAGTTTTCATATATACGTATGTGCATATGTATGCATGTATGTATATATGTACACACAAACATATATATCCATATGAAGCTTAATGGTAGCTTTCTTGGGGGGGGTGGATAAAGTAAAAATTGTACAGCAGACAATAAAAGAAAACCTACAAGGAAGAAAAAAAAGCTGGTCAGCTTTGAAAACAGCGTGTAGTATTCATTACATACTTTTTTTTTTTTGAAATAGAAATATGTGGTTTTATATCGAATTTGCTCATGTTTTGCTGTGTATGTGAATTTTTTTTCTTTTATTTTGTATTTAATTTTAAAATAAATTTAAAGCTAAAATTATAAAAACAACTAATAATTAGAGAAATGCAAATGAAAACAACTCTGAGATTATCACTTATAACCATCTGATTGGAAACAAATTAAATAAAATGACAAATGGTGGAGGGTATACAAGAAAACATCATTAAACAATATATCCATTCAGCCATTATGTAAAGTAATTTGGAATTAGACTGCAAACATTTAGTATAATACACATAACATTTGAAAAGGTTTTTACCATTATTAGGTACATACTGAAAAAAAAAAATCAAAGAAACAGGAAATGATTCTTATGTACAAAAATATTTATAAAACCTAGGTGACACTGTGGTTAAGGCATTGAAGTGAGTAACACCTGACCATCCAGAACTTACAAGCTCTGTGACCCTGGGCAAATCACTTCTGTTAAGCTCAATTTCTTCAAGTTAAAAATGAGGATAAAAATAAAACTTACCTCACTGAGTTGATGCGATGATCAAATAGGAAAATATTTACACTTTGGTTAGCACAGTGTCTGGCACATAGTACATACACTCAATAAATGATTCTTCCTTTCCTCTTTCCCTTTCCTTTTTACTAGAGACAAAGAGCTAAAACCATGATGTCTACCCTTTGGGCAATAGCTTAGACAATTATGGAATATGAATGTAATGAAATAATGTCATAAGAAAAAACAGAAAATAACAGTTTAAGAGATCTAAGCAGATTTGTATGAACTAATGAAGAAAAAATGAGCTGGAACAGGACAACAATGTTTATTTTGAGATCATTATTGAAAAAAAAATAAGCAATTAAGAACACCTAAAAGCTCTGCTCAACAAAATCATCACCCACAATTCCAGAGATCAATGAAGACTATTGCTTACCTCATCCTAAAAGAGGATGGATTTACATACACAATGAGACATGCATTTTTAAAAGCTGAAAATCAGGTGTTTGTCCATTTGTTTTTGCTTGATTATGCTTATATAAGGATTCTGTTTCTTTTTAAATTCATTTGATTTTTGGTTCCAAATTCCATCCCTCCCCCTTCTCTTCCCTCACCAACTGAGAAAGCAAGAAAGATATTTTTTTTCTTTCTTCTAATATTTCAATGAGTGGGGAGAAAATGAAATGGAGAAAAACATACACTTGATAATCTAAAGGAAACATGATGTTTGTGTGTGTGTGTGTGTGTGTGTGTATGTATGTATCTATATATACGTACACACACAAACAAATTTGTTCTTTGAAGTTTGGATTGAGACAAAGAGCCACACTAAGAGATCTAGAGGGCCACATGTGGCCTCAAGGCTGCAGGTTCCCCACCCCTGACAGTCTGATCAAGATATTGGTACAAGATAATTTCGAAGCCCCCATGTTGAAAAATGCTAGCTGCCTCTGGAGAGATGACTGTTAAACTCTGAATATGGCTGAAACATATTGTCTTTATCTTTATTTTTTAATTTCATTTTTTTCTGTGTTTTCTTTTGCAATATGACTAATATTGAAATATATATCGTATGACTTCATATATATAATTGGTATCAAATTGCTTTCCTTCTCAAGGAGAGGAAAGGAGTCAGAAGAAGGGAGAGAATCTAGAAATGATTTTTAAAAGTGATTTTACATGTAATTGGGAAATATTTAACAAAAAACTATTAAAAAAATAAAGAGATGTGAGTTGGATATTAGCCTTCCAGATGGTAGGAACTCATAAGAAAATGGAATTACTAGGGACTGAGGCCAAGGAAAGAATAATAGTTATCCTTGATATTTTCAAACAAATTTGGGTGGCTAATATTTTTTTTTCTTTTTCCCTTTCTTTTCTCTGTCTTTCCTTCTTTCCTTCTTTATTCCTTTTTTTGTCTTTGGTATGTCTAAATACAATTTAAGGTGAATAGTAATGTCTGCGGATATTAAGTCTAGCATAGAGGGTTTCCATTCATTCATTTATTATTTATTTTAGTAGCTTTGATGCAATTATCTTTAGGAAGGTCTTATAGTATAATGAGGAATAGTAAAAGATACACTTATAAGACCTAGATTCTTTGTAGCAGCATATTCCTCACATTTCCCTGGGCCTCATTTTCTAAATATGTGATTTTTACATTTGTACAATAAGATTTGATGATTAAAGCATGTAGAAACCTGAAAGTGATGTATAAATGTCACCTTAATCCAATTTCAAGAATAAACACCTATTAAATGAGTACTTTAGGCAAAGCACTTTGTTAGGTGTCATGGATTCTGAGACAAACAAAAAATTCCCTACCTTGTTGGAGCAGGCATTTTGCATGCTACTGAACATATTGCAATCTACTGGAAATACTACATCATGTACACAGATAAGCAAATTGAATATGTGATGAAGAAAAGAGATCATTATAGATGGAGTTGGTGTAATTTGTACTAAATCTTACAGAAACAAACATTATAAGGGGAAGAAATGAGGAGATTCTCTATAGATACTTAAGTGTAGTAGAAAGAGCGCTGGACCTGGAGTCCTGAAGACCTGAGTTCAAAGATAGCCTCATATACTTAGCTGTGCGACTCTAGGCAAGTTGCTTAACTTTTGCTTGCCTTAGTTTCCTCATCTGTAAGATGGGGATAATAAAAGCACCTACCTCTCAGAATGTTGTGAGAATTAAAGATAATCGTTGTAAAGTATCTAGCACATATAAGGTTCTACGTAAATGTTAGTTATTATTATTATTATTAACTATTATCTTCATGCATGGGGGATGGATTGCCTGAATGAACAGAAACAGAAAATGGCTTGTCAAGTTGAATGCTAGTTCAGATTGAATAGAATATAAAAAAGATGAAGGGGAGTAATATCAAATAAGTCTGGATATTTGACCTATTATGAATCAGCCCTTTGAGAGCAGGAACTATTTTTTGCCTTTATACTTTCTTTCCAAACATTTAACTCAGTCCTTGGCCCATAGCAAGTACTTGATTCATGAGTTTTCATTCATTAATTCATTAATTCATTCAAATTATGTTTTCCTCCTTAGAACACTGGAGCCGTTGCTCCCAGGATAATAATTTTGATTAGAATAAAAAAAAAGGAGCCTACCAACAGCCCATAAAATTAAGGACCCTATATTAGACAAAAGGGGACCTGAAGTAAAATCTGGCTTTATAAAAGTAAATAGAAATAGAAAGTTTTAGACATAAGAAATATAAATGTAGGATCTAAAGTAAATGAAGGATGTGGTGGGGGGTGGGGAGGAGCAAAAGCAAGAAAAACTTGAAAAAATAAGCTTAGTTTTTAACCATTGAGAAAAAACTATTGAATGATAAGATGTTGTTATAGTCATTGACCTCACCTAGGTCTGCTTTATTACCAGATATGCCCCAAACTGTGGTAGGTCAATAATATACCAGCTCTATGACCTGCTATCCCTCTCTAGTTCTCATCTGTAAAATGAAGGTTTAGGCCCGAATTATCTACAAAATCACTTCTACTTTTACCATTTTATATTTTCAGATTACTGGAAGATCTCACATTCTATGTTCTAAGATTCCTACTGGCTCTAATATTCTTCATTCTTATAATAACAGTCAACATTTATATAACACTTACTATATACCATGCACTGTGCCAAGTATTTTACCATTAGTATCTCATTTGATCCTCATAACAACCTTGGGAGATATTTTTTATTACTCTCCCTATTTTACAGATGAAGAGAATGAGGCAAAGAAACATCAAGTGGCTTGCCCGGGGTAACAAAGTTAGCAAATATCTAATGTCAAATGTGAATACAAGTCTTCCTGACTCAAGGTTCAATATTCTATACACTGAGACACGTAACAGTACTCTTTCAACCCCACCATAAGGACCCTTCTAACTCTTGCATTCTGGAAGTAGCCTCCTGATCCATTTATTTCAATATATTAGCAAGCTCCATTGCAGAGTCAAAGAAAAATAACAGTGAGGACAGATTGAGATGTCAGCAGCATAGTCTATGAACTAGAACTTTTTCCCTTTCCCTTATATTTGTGTGGCACAACAAAGAAAGAATTCAGGTCCTTATCAATAACAGAAAAGATAGGGAAATCCACTCTAGCCCTACAATGGTTAATCAAAATACCTGAAAACAATTTAGTTCAAAGCCAATAGGGAGCCATCTGAAGCTTCCTAAGCAAATAATCAGGAATACACATGCAGCTGTTGCTTTACCTATGATAAGAATCTATACAACTTTGAATTAACAGATGTTACATATCTGAATTTCCAGAGGCTCAGAGGATTCTCCAGCTGTAACGTAGAAATCAGTCCCAAATTAGGAGAAACAATTCATTTTGAGAGGATGAGGATCCCCTTGGTGGTGACAAAATTGGAGAAGATCTAAATCAGCTTCACTGTTAAGGCAAGGGAAAATATTTACCTCTTCACTCCATACACGCACTTTGGCCCAAGAAAACTAATCCAAGTGGAAGGCCAGATAAAAACTTTGATGGCATCAAAGTAAGGCTTTTGTAGTGCCCACTTCCCTCTCTACTCTCTCCTCCCTGCCTCCATTTCAGGACCTCTTCCTCCCAAACTGAAGACCAAATTTTCACGTTTGTGCTCTACTCCCCAATAAAAACCTGATATACTGTATTACAAACAAGGTATTTGGACTTTTATGGGTTACCCTTCCCCCATGCACAAATGGGTAGATGAGGACTTTTTGGGCGATGATAGTAGTTAATCTTACTAAAGGATCTCTAATAACAGAAATTCAGGCAGGAGATTAGAATTTATTTGGGAAAGAATATTACTTTATATTAGCAGGTAAGATAAATATTGCAAGTAGTTACCTACTGATAGGATTATTGTATTATAGAATTCAGAGGTATAAGAATTCTTAGGGGTCTCTTACTACCCCCATCCCATTTTAAAGATGAAGAAACAGGTCTATAGAAGGACAGTGATTCGGCCAAGGTCAATCAGATCTGAAGCCATAACAGAGCGCAGATGTGAACCCAGTTCCTCCGGCTCTAAATTAAGTCAATATTTTTTGCACTGCCTCATATATGCCCTCATTTACATAAAAGCATGACTTTCTTTTTCCCTAAGAAATGAATGAGTGACCAAAAGCTCATAGACAGATCATTATAGGACACTTGGTGACCAATGATTTCCTGGAAATGCAGGAAACTTCTATTATACTACCATAGCAAGGCTGACTTTATAGCTCCCTTGTAAAGCGTACTAGGAAGAAGATACAACAATAAAAACCAAGGGGATTAATTGTATCCAAAATGTTAGACAGGAAGGGAACAAAACAAAAATATAACTCAACACCCTCCTTTGGCAGAGAAGGAAATTGAATCACAGAAAGAAAGTGACTTGCCAAAAGACATGGCAAATTAATGACAAGATAAGAACTGCCACCTAGGTCTCCTGGATCATTCTACATTCACCCCAGGAAGCCAGAGTATGGTATGTGGGAGGGCTTTCTTACTGAAGAGAGAAAATTGATGGGCCTGTTTAAGAGATCAGTAGACATAAAATTATCACAATACCAGATTACAATTTAATGAAATGTAAGATTTTAATCAATAAATCCATTGACGTTTAATAAGTGTAAAAAGAAACAAAAAACAGTTTCTTTCCTGAAGGTGTTTACAACCTAAAGAGAGAGATAGTATTCAAACAAATACATTCAAAACAAGCTACTTATAGGATAAATAGGAAGTTATTAAAAGGCTGGAAGCATAATAATTAAGGAGTTGGGGAAGGATTCCAGTAAAAACATCCCTTAATGGGTTATCATGCTGTTTCTCATCCTGACAGAATCCTTCTCAGGCAGGAATGATTGCTATAGAATAATAAAATAACGTTGACTAACATGAACGTATCACTATAAAGTTTATAAGTCCCTTCCCCAAAACAACTTTGTGGGATACAGAATAAAATTTATGCATGCTTAAATCCATTTTACAGCTGAGAAAACTGAGACTCAGAGGTAAATTTACTTACATGGCTAGGTGTAACAACAATGCTACTTGCAGACCAATAACACCAGCACACAGGAGAGCTGCTAGCACAGACCCACTTTTCTAAAGGAAAGCGACTTTAAAGAGGTCAACAATCTTACTTTAATTGAACATATATATCTTTCACTTAGTTCAGGGGAAAAGTCAGTACCCTGGACTTCAGAGAAAATACAAACAGAAATTACAAGCAGAGAAATAAAGACCATCAGGGCTTCTAACTGTCTGAGTAATTAGCACAGATCAACAGACATATCCAACTGTCTGACCAACATTATACACACATACTTACCAGAGAAAGAAACACCAAAATCTGGGTTTTCAAAGCCGAGTTGAGGGCTCCTTAACAGCTACCCAGAGTCTCTTCCGGACAAATCATAGGAATACTCTTCCAATAAGTGAGCCCCAAAGCAAAATACTAACCTCTGAGTATACATACACTTCTTCAGAGCCAGAGGGCATTATAACCTTCCTGACCCAATGCCTAATCAGAAATTAGCAAAACATGTGGGTCTTCCTGAAAAGCAAGCCTCCCCTAGTCAAGCTTCCCTTAATGAGCTTCACATGAGGCCTATTAATGGTCAGGGAAGATCTTTAAATTGTATTAACATTACACTAGGGTGGGGAACCTGTGGCCCTCTAGGTGCTCAAGTGACACCCTTTGACTCAATCCAAACTTCCCAGAAAAAATCTCCTTAATAAAAGGATTTGAACTCAATCAAAAGACTGCAACAAAGAACCTAGCAGGTCACATGTGGCTTTGAGGCTACAGGTTCCTGTAGCAACAATCTGCTAGCAGCTACTATGGGGGTATAAGATCCACCAACAACCAGCACCCAGAAATCTGCCAACACAGATTCTTTGATCTGCTCTACTAAGGAAAGTAACTTTAAGGTGTTAACAATCTCACTTTAATCAAACATATAAATATCATTCACAGTTCAAGGGGAAAAGATCAGCCCCCTGAACTTCAAGGCAAATACCAACAGAAATTACAAACACCAACAGACAGACCTTGTCTGATTCAAATCACAATACATAGCTACCAGTGCCAACTTCTGGGTTGCAAAGCTGGGGGGCAGTTTACAGCATTCCCAGAGTCTCAACACTCCTTCCATGAGTGTGCCCCAAAAGTCAAATGCCAAGCTGTCCTCAATTATATCATGTTCACAGCCCTGAGGGCTCTGATGTCACTCAGGATGGGTGTGGGATAGTTCCCCATCCCCAGTATCACATCATATGCACATCCATGACTCCCAATTGCCTCTGTTCTGAGAAACAACCAAGACAAAAAGATCCCACTTTATCTGCCCCATTCAAACAAAGGCCAGAATACTTAAAGGGCACTTAAGAGAAGAGCAGGGAAAAGTCCCACCTTAATTAATATTACAGTTCTCCACCCCTGACTAGGATTTGAACCTAGGGATTTTGACTCTAAGTCAAATGTTCTTTTTAGTATAGCAAGGTGCTTCCAGAGACGGAATCTACTGAGTTGATGAATCCCTTCTTCAATATCCCCAACAAATAGACATTCAGCCTCAACCAAAACCCTAAAGGTACATTTTGACTTTGTTGTTTTTGCCATAAACTCCAATCCTATAGTCATCTTGCATATCACTTGTAATTCCACAGGCCCATTATGCATAGGCCATACATCTAGGGCTAATTGTATACCAGCCTTTGCCTCTTCAAAAGCTCTATTTTGTTCAAGTCCCCAGTCAAATTCTTATTTCTTCCTGCTAACTTCATGCAAAGGTTTCAAAATCTGTACCAAGTATGGGATGTAATATAACCAAATAACCAAATAGCTCTATGAACTTTTGGGCCTCTTTCTCATTAGTGGGGGTGGAAAAATCCTGGATTTTTTTTGTTGAGCTTGTGGGAGAATTTCTCACAGTCTTTTATCTCACTGTATCCCCACCATCTGTAGGCCAAGAGCTCCAGAAGCTGCTGCTGCTGCTGTAGCAGTGGCTGTCTCTGCCTTGGCGCTGGGCCTAGACCACACTCCTTTCTCACCCAGGTGAGACACCATTCCCAATGACCTATGAAGCTGTCTTTGGTGTCTGTTGGTTCAGAAGTCTGGAAACCTCCACAGCTGCCAATGATTCAGTGCTCTGAGGCCTGCTCCAGCCCTGCCTGCACCAGGGCACCCTGAGCTGGACTGTGCTCCACTCTAAGCCCCATACAATAGATCCTTCTGGTCAGCCTTTCAGATTGTCTTAGGCAGGAAATCTGTTTCCCTTTGTCATTTTGTGGCTTCTGGTGCTCTAAAATTTGTTTAGAGTCATTTTTTACAGATATTTTGAGGGGTTTGGAGGGAGAGCTCAAGCAGGTTCCTGCTTCTACTCTGCCGTCTTGGCTCTGCCCCACAAGGCTAAATGGATACTTGGTCCTCTGGAAAATTCTAAGTCTAACCTTTTGGTTTATTTTTTTCAGTCACATGGTTAAAAGAATCTATTTGGGGGGGGGGATTGTATTTTTTGTAAATTTGAGACAAAATATGTTTTCTAAGGTGCAAGAAGTGATTTATTTTACTACAACCATAAGACAAAACGTGAACTCTTTATTTCTTGTCTTTTTACTCTCCAAAAACAAGTTTCTCTTGAATTTTGTTTTGGAAGTGGGAAGCATGTGTCACAATATGTCTTTGTCTGAGTCCATAGTGTACTGAAAATGACACATGGGTTGTTTATTGGAGCAAATTATCCCCTTCCTCTGAAATCTCATATAGAAGAGTATTTCTATACATTCTGCTAGGCTTGTTTGTTTTTATTTTGTTTTGTAACATGCACTCCCTTTCACTTTCATTTTCCCCTGCTTTTAGAATGATAATTAACTAGGCATCTCAGGAAGGCTCTTGAGAATTTCCAGAGAAAACAGACTATTGGCCAAAGAAACCTGTAGAGGGAGGGAAGTCTTGTTTCCAAGGTGACCAGACCCACTCTCCCATTCCTGCCTTTATCCCCTCATTTGTAGGCAGTGTGTGGAATGGATACTATACGCTGCACCTTTTTTCAAATACGGCCAATTCCATTCTCAAGGGATGCCTTGGAATGGCAATTTCATCACTCCAACTTCCCTCAATTTCGTAGATTACCAAGGAAAAAATGATAACATGCACATACTTCATTACCTGCCAACTCATCCCTGACCCCACTTCCTGGTGCGCTTTCCGAATTTGTGTCTGCCTGTTTAAAACCTTCTGATCCTTTAAAGTTCTGCCTCTGATTGTCGCGAAAGTCTTCACTGAGAATTTTATCCCCATTATGATTTGTCCCTTTCTGAACTAATAAGACAGTTTCTATTGTACACATTAGACATTTAAGATTCACTTTCCTATGTGGGCATTGTGTGTTGTATGTTAAATAGACATTCTTATTCAAACCTTTCTATCTGCATTCCTCCACACTAGTGTTCTTCCAAGGCCTAATTTTTATAAGGAAGGAACCCTGAGTTGCCAAAGTACATGCCCATGAAACACAAGACCTGGAATAAAATATCTTTCTGGGAATGGATTGTAGATCTGTCCACAGCAGAGTAGCCTAGTTAGTTTGGGGAGGCTTAACATCTACTTGACTTCCAGGCAATGATGTTCCCATCTTTTAAATTTGGGAAGCCTGTCAAGCAACTTCAGAAGGTCGTTGCTATCTGTGGTAGAGGGAACTCTTGCCTCAATATAATTACATGTCCTTGAAGCAATGACGAATGTGTGCATTATAATGATGGTTGTATGTGTTATCACCTACTCCCAAAGGGCAGGGATAATATCTTGTTTAACATTCCTCTCTTTCATTGTAGCTAAGTGTCAAAGTGGAAAGAACACAGAGCCTGATCCTGGAAGACCTCTGTTTCCATCAAAGCTTCTGACATTTACTAACCGTGTAACTCCGAGCAAGTCATTAAAACTGTGCCTCAATTTCATCACCTGTAAAATAGGACTAATTATAACACCTAACACCTTTCAAGGTAGTTATATAGATTAAATCAGATGTTTGTAAACCATTTAGCATAGTGCCATTCGCATAGTTGGCAATTAGTAAATGCTTATTAAAGTTATTTTGGAACTCTAGCACTGAGCACAATGATCTGTATTTTTAATAAATGTCTGTTGAATGTTTTTTTTTTAAATAACTTCGCATCAAGCTTAGCATGGTATCCTGTACATAGTAGACTAAAATATTTTGTAATCTAATAGAATGCATTGCACACAATAGATAAAAATGCAAAAGTATCCTGGTCTTAAAGTCAAGGACTTGAGTTCAAGTCTCGGTTCCATAAGAGACTTGGGACATATATTAAGCCACATCTCATCCTTAATTATCAGATTTCTCATCTCCAAAATGAGTGTGCTTATACTTGTCCTACCTATGTAACTGGTTGGTTTTGAGGAGCCAACGCTGTAAACATTGTGGTACTATAGGAATGAACATTTTCAAGATTATTTTTCCATGACCCTCTCAGTTCTGCTTCTAATTTCCTACATTTTCTACAATAATTCAGCCATCTTGCCATGGAATTTTCTTCAGCCCATCCTCAGAATGGAACATCCACCCTCCCCTGCAGTCTTCTCACCATGAAATATCCCCCCATCATTCAGGTTGCCCCTCTCCCAATGATGAGCTCCTCCAGGAAAAGGGGCCCAGACTAACCAATCTTCATTCCCCTCCTGGTATACTTCTGACTTTTTGGACTTTGACATAATGGACACATTCCCAGCACCTCTAAATTTTAGCTCCCCTTTGTGTGTTGTCTTCCCCTAACAAGATGGAAATTCTTTGAAGACATAGAATGTCTTTCTTCTGACTTGAATATGTTCAGTCTTAAGCACAGTGCCTGTCCTGGCCTATAGTCATTGCTTAATAAATTCTTATTGACTGACATTGCCTTGCCTTTTATTTCTACTTCAGAGGGCACATTGGCAAGATAAAGCCATTTAGAAGGAGGCAACCAGGATTTTGAGGAAAATGTAAATTGTGCCACCCAAGGATTAATTGCAGTATTTATTACAGAAAGAAAACAAAAAGATTTATGAAAGGGAAAGGATAGCTGCTTTCACATATTCTACTTTGCAGACAAAGTAGGTGTTCTTTACCTGGGCTCTATGAATGAGAGAGGGGATGAGAATGAGAAAGAGAGAGAGAGAGAGAGAGAGAGAGAGAGAGAGAGAGAGAGAGAGAGAGAGAGAGGAGATCTATGGATATCTATAGATATACCTATCTAGATATTATCTACACATCTCTATCCAAATATGTAGATACCAAATATGTAGATATTTATGTAGATTTAGATTTTACCTGTACTGCTCTGAGTCTGTGGCATATATATATACATATATACACATACATATATACATACATATATACATATATACATGTATGCATATATACCTGTATACATGTATGCATATATACCTGTATATATGTATGCATATATACCTGTATATATGTATGCATATATACCTGTATATATGTATGCATATATACATATATATACATGTATACACATATATACGTATGTATACATGTATACGTATATATGCGTGTATATGTATATATATATATGTATATGTGTGTGTGTGTGTCTGTATATATAGTATGGTATCTGGTTTTGCTCCCACAGAAGCTATCCATATAGCTGAGTTAATATGTATTTGTCAAGTCAATGGCCATCCTGGTGTCAGGGAAACTAGAGAGGCCAAACCGGTTGAACCAGTTCAAGCTTATCACGTCAGTTCAAGGGTATGGTCTTGGTCAAGGGTCCAGGCCTACTGATTTTCATAAGTTGCTTATGTTAAAGAGGGAAGGTAGGGGAAATAAAGAATGTAGATTAATACTAAACTCAGACAAGGAAGATCTAATTAACTTCACTTCTACTTCTGTATCCTTATTATCCTACCTATATAAACTGTATAACTTAGGAAAACTATGTAAAAAGTAAAGAATATAAACTAACCATAACTCAAGCAGGAGTGGAGGTGATGGTTACCCCCACTCCTGCAGCTGTATCAGTGTGAGTGTTCCCAGTGAGCACTACACCTGCTCTCTCATGGAGTAATAAATGCCTTCCTCTGCCCACTCTGGTCCTGAGTTCTTTGGCAGAGAATGGACAAATCACATGGATCTTCCTAAGGGTATGCTACCAGGAAAGCAATGAGCTGTGGAAGCATGTCTTGGGCTAACTTCCTGACCCTGCCTTGGGGAGTCCTGTGATCCCCACTGCGGTGTTAAGAGGGCTACCACTCGGGATTTCCCTGGGGAACCCTGTGGTCTGCACAGCCTTCTTAAGGGGACATCACTTGGGTCTTCATGCCCTGTCTCGGAAGCCTTGTGATCTTACTGCCATTCTAAGGGGCCACCACTTGGGTCCTCCATAGAGTCTGACCCTAGGAGACCCAGTGATCCCCACAGATTAAGGGGGGCTACCACTTGGTCCTCCTCTGGGAGTCCTGTGGTCTGCACAGCCTTCTTTAGGGGTCATCACATGGCTCTTTCTCAGGGTCCAACCCTAGGAAGTCCTGTGATTTCCCCACAACAATTCTAAGGGGCCATCACTTGGGTCTTCCTTAGGGTCTGACCATAGGAAGCCCTGTGATCCCCACAGAGGGTATAATTCCTTACCTGTGGGGTGCTCTCTTAAAGGAATGTATATTTTGATCACTGAAACTTTGCAAGATATCACCATCTTTCTTTAGAACCTAAAACCAAGGACAAACACAACCTGTGAGTAGCCTGAGCTGCCTGAATGGAGACCCAGCCAGTTGAGTAACTCACCTCATCCTCTCCCTCTCCTTCTCCTCTCCAAAGGAAGGTAAATTTTGATAGCTGGAAGCTCCCCAGTCAATTCGGGGTTTACTGGCTAGATTTAGATTTCTGCCTTCCGGTCTCGGTCTCTGTCTCTCTCTCTCTCTCTCCTCCCTCCCTCCCCCCCCTCTCTCTCTCTCTCTCTCTCTCTCTCTCCTCACCCATTTCATTCTGAAACTCATGGATTGGACCAAGTTCCACTTGATGACTTTATTTTTGGCCTCTCCTAGATCAGTGAATGTCAATAGTGACTTTTTCTCTTTGATTGGCAACCCTGAGGGTCTTCCCCTCTCACTTTGATTTTTTTTTCTTTTTTCTAATTAAAGGGGCCATCCCTTGACTCATTTCTTAAAGAGGCCTATTCACTGAATGGTTGTTACCTCATTCAAAGTGAAAACCTGAAAAGGCCTTAGCCTGAAAGGACCAGGGTCTCCCATTGCATCCTGGGGATCTCCAGTTGTTCCGAGGAATATCAGGCCACTGGACCTGTAGAGGGGGAGAAGAAATCCAGGGATGCAGGGATCCCAAAGCAAAGTTCTAAAGGCGAGGCTGCCTGGAATGAATTCATGGATGCAAGCATTCTTTAAGTCAAGGAGGCAAAGATTTATTATGCTTTTCAGCATGCAAGAGTTCTTAGGGAACCTGCAGCCATAAAGAGGTGCAGGGGGAATCTTTATAGAAACTAATAGGGGATTAAAGGGGGGGACATGTCAGTTAGGTGTTTGGGGGTGGGATTAGGGAGTGGTTAAGTGTGGTTGGTTCTTAAAGGAACATGCACAGTTAGTATCTACTGTACAGGTATATTACCCAGAGTTCTTTAGGAAATAGCCCACAGGGGGGTTACTAGGGGTGTGGTTTTTACTGTGAAACATCACTAAGTTCACTATTGTTTGCACTGAATAATATGTTTTGCTTTGTTGTGAGTGATACGTTTTGTTGTGTTTCCCTGAATGTGATTGGAATGTATAATGTTTCTATTTTGTTCCATGTTCCATGGACATTTAATTTAGATATTGTTAGTCCATACATCCCGGAAAGGGGTGGACAATGTAATAGCAATTAAGGTGGGACTTTTTGCTGTTGACCTTTAATGATTCTGGCCTTTGAATGTGGCAGATAAAGTGGGATGTTTTTGTATTTCTCAGCACTGAGACAACTGGGAGTCATTGATCTGTATCTGATGTGATACTGGGGGTAAGGAACTTTTCCACACCCAGCCTGGGTGATGTCTGGGCCCTCAGGCCCTGAACAGGATATATAAGCACAGAGGTTGGTGTTCTCTCTTGGAGCTCTGAGCCACAGCAGGAGTGGCTCATGACTCTGGGCCAGCCGCTGTAATGAGCTCCCCAGCTGAACACTCAGATGTTGATAACTATGAATTGTATTTAGTCTATAATTCAGGGTGCTGGTTTTTTCCCCTGAACTAAGGAAATGATATTTGTATACTGGATTAAAGTGATATTGTTAACTCCTTAATGTTGCTTTCCTTAGTAAAGCAGATCCAAAGGACCTGGGCTTGCAGCTTTCTGTGAGCTGGATGTTGTTGGTTTTACACCCTGAACACCCTGACAGCAGCAGCTAGTCCGATTGTTGAAACAGCCCCCCAAGCCTAAAGCCCCTATTTACTCTCAGCATTTGAACTAAACTCTTCATTTCCTAAGAAGATAAAGTCAGGTGGATTTCTTGAATATTCCTAGTCTTCTTACTAAATCCTCTCAATACCTTCATTCCGTTTCTTCCCCCTTCTACAAATCTCATAGGAAGAAGTTGTATTGTTCTGTGATAAAGCTCTTACCTCCATTTATTTGTTGTTGGTTGTGTTTGTCCTTCCTTTTCAAAGAGGAACATCAGGGAAATGATGACTTGACTTGCAGCTGACTTTGATTTGAGTAAGTGAGGCCTACAAAAGGTCACCAGTCTCACTTTCTCCTCCATCTGAATCCAGTGACCAGATATTCATCAGGATGATTGTAGATGACTTAGAATGCAATGGGAGAACCTTGTCCTTTTAGGCTAAGGCCTTTTTCTGTACTCACTTAGAGTGAGATTAAGGGATGGGCCCTTTAATTAGAATAAAGAAAAAAAACCTGGGAGGGAAAGACCATAAGGGTTATTGTTCCAAAGAGAAACAGTTACCACGGACATTCACTCTAAGCCAGAGGGGCCCAAAATAGAGCCATTAAGTGCAGCTTGGGCAGGGACATATTGTGGTCCAATCTATGAGCTTCAGAGTAAACTGGGTTTAAAGTTTTGTCAAAGAAAGAGAGAAAAAAAGAAAGAGAGAGATAGGGAGAGAGAGAGGGAAAGAGAGACAGAGAGAGAGAGAGAGAGAGAGAGAGAGAGAGAGAGAGAGAGAGAGAGAGAGAAAGAAAGAAAGAAAGAAAGAAAGAACTCTAGCCAGTAAACCCCAAGTTATGTAGGTAGCTTCTGGCCAACAAAATTGACCTTCCTTTGGAGAGGAGGAGAATCAACCGCCCCTTCTCTCCTCAGTGACCTTGCCCTGTCAATTACTTCTACTCTATCATCAATTTCCTTCCCTTCCCTGCCCTACTCTCCTTTTCCTCTCCCATTCCTTTTCAGCTTTTCTTTTCTTCCTTCCTTCCTTTTCATCATTAGAAAAAAATGCTCGTTAAGAGTTCTCCCATTAGTCTACTAATGTGCTCAGATCTCTCATACCCTACCTATTTTTGAGGATGGAGTATGTGGGGTAGGTGGGTTAGATGAGACATCTTCCTTCAATGTAGCCATCACTCTGTACAGTCAAGTTGGTTTGATTACTTCATGCTGAAAGTGTGAGAGAGTTGCCTATTTCTGTTATAAGCCAAGGATTTTTTATCCTTTCTTGTACTGGGTACCCTTTTGAACTTTGGTGAATCCTATCATGAGGTCCCTTCTCAGAATCTTATTTTTGTCAAATAAAATAAAGTATGTAGGATGAAAAATGGAAACTAATTATTTAAATAAAGTTATCAAAATATATTTTAAAAATGCCCACATCCCTCCAGGTTCAGTAACACCTACTACAAGCAGAGTAAATTTTTTTTTTAAGTATCAGATTGCAATAGCAGATTGAAGGCACTGCACGGTAAACATTCACTGCAAATCTGCCTTCCTCTAGCTTCCTGAAATTGGCAAAAGAATATAGTTGAGGCTGGACTGACATTTCTGCATTCTTAGTCTGTACCTCTGGGCAAAACTTCAGGCTATCATCTAGTACTTCTTGATAAAAGGGAGTCTTATTAAAGCATACCAGCACTCTGAGGCAGGTAAAAGCATGGGACTCTGGGGGCTTTGGTCATACAAGAACAGGTTTGCTTTTCCTCTCAGAACCCTGACTCAAGCAACCAGGTTCACATTTCAACACCAGAAAACAGTCATCTCTCCCTTGCTCAATATTAAAAGTAACTCAGTCATTTCAATATCCCTCCAAGTGAAAATTACATCATGAGAGCTTCATTGTGAGTGAAAAGCAAACAATAGCAACAACAGGATGCAACTGCACTTGAGACAAGTCTAATTTTCACTCATCCATTCGTTAACTGATTAGACTGAGAATGAAGGACAAACAAGATAAAACAAACAAACAAACAATATAATAACTACTTATATTACTGCGGCTACCACTACCACTACTACTGCTAGTACTACTACATTTCTAGAATACTTCAGTGTATACTTTTATAAAGAGCTTTCCTTATAACAACCTGGTGAAGAATGTAGCATATATCTTATCATTTGCATTTTACAGAGGAGGAAAAGAATGCTCATAGAAGTAAATGATTTGGCCAAGGTTGTATGGTTAGTAGATGGAGCAATCACTAATTGAGTCTGAGTCTTCTTACTTCAATTTCTTTGCTTTAACTCTATCACTCCACTTCTCTCCCTACCAAACTTATATAAGGTTGTAGATTATATGTGTGTGTATATACACATATGTCACCATGGATGAAGAATTGGTATGTGGGTCACAGTGTCTTGAATGAACTGGCTCAGACCACCTCCTAGTTAAATAAAGGCATTTACTGGGGTAACACACGCAGTGGACTCTGTTCCTTATGGGAGACCAGAGCACCCAGTAGGGTTTGGGATCTCCTCATCTATATAAAGTTTAACAGGATAGGTGGAAAGGGAGCAGGAGAAGGAGGTTGGAGGGAGTGAAGCATGGCTCTGGAATGCCTGGGACATCAGGCAATGGGGAATGTCTTTTTATGTATACAGATAAGCAAAGGGAACAGGAAAGGGGAGGGGAAGAGGTATTCTGGAATGTCATGTGGTTGGGGGGTGCTTTATGAATGCTTACGGTTATGCAAGTGGAACAGGAAAGGGGTACCAATAAGTCCTAGGTGGGGGCATCAATGGATAGTCTTCTTGATCACTTTTCTGGCTGGTCACATCCTGCATTTTATCTCATATCTCACATCTTGAATCCTGTTTTCTCCATCTGCCTCAAACACACCTATATGGCTCAAACACACCTAACTGCCCCATCAACCACTGGAGACCTTCCTTGTCATTCTTAGAAGATGATAGTAATATAGCTGGGACAAGAGAAATGAGGTCATTTTCTAAATGAAAATAGGAATTCCTAAAGTCCTAAAAAAGGAATGGATACAAGTGACTTTTCTCTGTGCAATCCAGCAATGTCTAGGAGTTGGAGATAATACCCTGTCTCTGGATTTTTAAATTTTAGCATACATTCTTCCTGGGAAGGATGGGGTCACATCTACAAAAGCAGTTTTCTCTAGTTGACAATAATTTTGTAAACTGGGTTTCTCCTTATTCTCTTATAGCTCAAAGTCTCAATAACTATATAAATTGTCTTTGAGAAATCTCCAAGCCTAAAATGCAAATACCCTGTAGATAACATGCTAATGAATTAGATATAGCCCTCTCATTCCATATAATAAAATAAAACTTTCAATGATTCTTTTAATATTTTGCAACTGTCCATGCAACATCCAGGCTCTCCACGATTTAAAACCATAATGTATAAAGAAAAGATTATAGGTGTATAAATACACCTATGCATAATATATAACCCTGAATACATAAACACACATTAATGTATTAGGTTTCTCAAAAATCAATGGAAAGATTCAGGGGGATTATACATAGGCTATAATATATTGCCTACAAAGACATGTGCAAAGAGCATAATACTGCAAAAGATACCTTCAATAACATGTATGAAATGAAAAAGGATTTGGAATAATAAAAGTGAGAATCAGAGCCAGTAGAATGAAAAGCTGAGTGTTGTATTGGTACCCCTGAGAATAATTAGAAACTTGGAGATAGCAAAGACATTAGAGGACATCAGTCTAATCCTCAGGATAAAGAATCCTGAGGTCTTGAAAATATGGTCTTCAAGGCTCTTCTTGAAGAATTAATGTGTTTGAATAATAACAGCAAGAATTAGAGCAGGTTTGGGCTAGGGTTTGAAGGAAAAGGCATAAATTTCCCAATTCATAGTAATTTTAAGCTTGGAAGTGCAGCTGATGGAGGAATATCTCTTCTTGATTTCTCAGGTAGAGAAGAAAACCCTTTAACAATGAGTTGGAGGGTTGGAATCCCAGGTCTGTTCAAGATAAGGAAAAAACTCTTCCCTCCAGTCCAGATTCAATGATTTCTTCTCTTCCCAAGATAGAAAGGAATATTCATTCTAGCAATTTTAGCAAAGGGTATTTATCCCCTTTGTAAGACCAGTCACTCAAGATTTGCCAAATGTACATATACAATGAAGAACTTCTGAATTTTTTAAAATGCCTATTTTGCCAGTTTTCAAATGTATATAACATTTAACCCACAATTCTGGATAGAATGTCTGGTTCCTAGCCATCTTGCACAGCTTTGGGCTAATTCTTCTAACACAATTACTAGCTTATATGACTACCCCTAGTAATGCTTGGGTGCTTGTGCTTGGACCCTAATTCTACCATCACATTTCTCCTTACCCTCTACTTGGGTGCCTGTGTCTGGACCCCAATTTCAAAACCACATCCAGTTCTAAAATCACATTTCTCCCTAGCTTCAAAACACTAACCCTAGCAGTTTCTCTCTAGCAAAGTAGGGCAGCATGCCCTAGCAAAACACTTATCTCTCCTCATGATATTTTGGCCAGCTGTAGCTATAGAATATATTGATCTGACTCCCTGTGTACATGCTAAACTGGCCATGTACTGGGTCATACAGATATTCACTACTCACTGGCCTATCATGTGCATGCTAGACCCAGACATAAGTATACTTCCTTATATTAATCTCGTCTAACAAGACATTTGATCACAGCCACCTGGATATTTCCAGTCAGCCTTGTCTGTTAGTTGACTTAGTGACTTTTCATGGTCAAAACTACACCTCCATGTCACCTCCCCCACCTTGGGCTATTTCCCAGTGAACTCTGGGTAAGACACCTGCACAGTAGATACAAAAAGTGCATGTTCCTTTAAGAACTGACAACCCCTTAACTACTCCCAAATCCCTCCCCAAAACACCTAATTGATATGTTTCACCCCAAAATCTCCTTTAAAAACTTTTCCTGCACCCCTGTAAGCTTGAAGTTTCCCTAAGAACTCTTACCTGCTGTAAAGTGTAATAAATCTTTACCGCCTTGACTTAAAGAATGCTTGAGATTGTGAATTCATTCCAGATGGCCTGACCCTCTCCAGTACTCCAGTCCTTGTGGGGTACTCCCTGGCAATAACCCTTCCTGGGAACTCCAGTCTTGGGGTTCCTGGACCTTATCTCCCTCAACACCTAGGACCCTCCGCCTCCCCAACCACCTTTGTTTCCAACACCATCATCTGGTGGCCAAATAAAGGTGCCAGCCACATTCTCATCCCTCTCATCAATACTTTAATATATTCACCAAGTGGCCTGTGTCCCTTTGACCTAGTTACCCTAGTAGTTCAGCCTGCCTCTGGCTTTCTCCACTGGAAATAGACACAGACCAAATAGTGCTTTCTCTGATTGGCTGGTTCTTCCTAGTATTTTTATTTTAAGAAAAGCCGTTAGTCCATTCATGTTTGCATTGCTTTCCCGTTTCCTTTTTGAATCCCCAGACTTTCTGCCATACCTCTGTTTGCACACTTTCTTCCCACCCCACTCCCTTTTAGGTTTCCTTTTTTATATTGTCTTTCCCTAGGAGAATATAAATTCCTGGAGGGCAGTTTATATTTCCACAGTTAAGCCTATTTCCAGGCAAGTAGGAGGCATCTATCTAATTGATTCGATTAGTGGTTGCCTTTGTTCCTAGTAAATGTCCTGAGATCATCTTAGCTTCAGGCCTCTTAGAAGGCAGCAATGCTACCTGGTCTCTCTCTCTTTAATGATGCACTGCCTAGTTTTTTGATTCTCAATTTCCCTGTGAAGTCCTCTTGTAAACTAGTCTGGCCTCTTGCAACTGGCAGCAAGGTGATATAGTGGATAGAGCACCGGGGTTGGACTCAGGAAAACCTGAGTTCAAATTTGACCTTAAAAACTTACAATTTGTGTGACTCAGGGCAAGTCACTTAACCTTTGTCTTCCTTCTCAAATGTAAATGGAAATAATAATAATCACAGCTACCTCCTAGAATTCTTATTAGGACCAAATGATATAATAACCACAAAGCACCTAGCCATGTCTCAAACATAACAGGTACTTAAATCCTACCTTCCTTCCTTCTATTTTTCCTTCCACACTTGCTGACTTTAGGCCCTACTTACTAGAGATCATGATCTTGCGAGACAATAAACTCCAATGTCCCTGCTGAGATGCCACAAGTTCCTGTCCCTCTTGTTGTGCACTCCTAGACTGGAAAGAGGTGTTGACTTATGCTTCATTTGGTTTTAATGTTCATTTGCTGTCTTTTTAAATATTTGGCTACATAACCCTAAAGCAGCAGGGATATAACATTTTGTAGTGGCATCTTAAAAAGAAGTTTCTACTTGATGCTTGTAAAGGCATTGTATGGCAACAGAGAGTAGACTGGATTAGGAGTCAAGAAATGTAAATTTAAGTGCCTTTTCAGACATTTCCTAACTATACCATCTTATAGGGCCATTTAATGTCTTTAGTTTCCTCAATAATAAAAGAATTAGTAACACTTTTTCCTTCACACCTTATGGGAGACCTTTTTTTTTTCAGCCCGAAACTATTTTAGAATCATAGGCTATTATTAGCACACTAATGACCCTCCAGGAACTCTAAAAAAGAGTTAAACAAAATCTAAGCAGAATTTACGGCCAACGGTAGAATAATAGACATGAATCTATAGTCTTCTAATGCAGGAAGAAAACTTTGCTCCTGTGACCTTTTTCTACAATTGGATAGTTCTTCCCAAAACTCCATTTTAAGAAGGCTACCAAAGCCAACTGTCTCTTCATTCCTTTCCAGGCTGCAATGTAAACTTTCCAGACTTTCTCTACCATAAACTCACCCAGAGACATTCTTCTGATTGCTTCTGGGTTGCTATCCCAAACTAGAGTATAAGCTCCTTGAGGGCAAGGAGGAACTTTCTGCTTACATTAGTATTCCCAGCACTTAGCATCCTGCTTGCCACATGTTAATTCTTTGTTTTTGAAGAGGACAGCTGACATCATGATATGGGTGGTCTTTTTTTTTTTTTTTACAGTTTGGTTCTTTTTTATTATAACAAGGGTTCTAAGCATTCACCTTCTAGAAGAATGAGAAACATTATTTTTTTTAGCTTTTACTTAGTTTTTTATTTTCCCCAGTTGCATTTAAAAGCTATTTTTAATGTTCATTTTTAAAACTTTGAGTTCCAAATTCTCTGTATTTCCCCTTCCCCAGCCACTCACCCTTAATTGGGAAGGCAAGTAATTCCATATAGGTTATACCTGTGTAATCATGTGAAACATTCTTATAATAGTCATGTTGTGAAAGAGATCATAGACAAAAAAAAAAAACAAGAGAAAACCCTCAAGAAAAGTAGTTTTTATAAAAGTATGTTTCAATCTGTATTCAGATATGTTACTGTATTAGGAGGGCAGAGTTTATGATCTCAAAGAGGATCATATATATGTCTGAAAAGTTCGGAACTGTTGGATATAAGAAATTCTCAAGATAAGAGGCAGAAGAATCAAAGCATATATTTAGGCTCCACAGTAACCAACCCATGAACCAGCATCCCCATTTTGATATATTGATCAAAAGCTTCCAGGCCCAATAAGTACGCCTTACAAGAATAACCAGGAGGCTACAGAGAAGCATGATGGTGTAAAACAAAATCATGCTTCCCCCTCTATGGTAAAAAGATTACCCACTGGACTCAAGTCCTTGTTCAGCTTTCTCCTGTAGGTCAGCTCTGCTACCGGCAGCTCCTGCTTTGGCTGTGGCTGTAGCAACCTCTGGCTCCAACGGAAGCTGCTTTTAATCAGCCGGCTACTGCGGGGGGTGTAAGGTATGCCGGGGAAAGCACAAGTTCTTTCAATCTGCTTAAGCAAGGTGAAGGGGTTGACCAGGAAAGCACAGGTTCTTTCCATCAGCTTAAGCAAGGGAAGCAAGGTGAAGGGGCCGACAAGCTTACTCCAGTCCAACAAAGAGCATTCAGTTCAGGGGAAAAAGCCAAACTAGTCAAGGGCACTTGTTGACTAAGTGCTAAGGAGCCCATTTTTGGTTGCCAACACAGTTACACAGCAAGCACCCTAGCAAACCCAGGATAGCCTGCTAGTATAGGTTCTTTGATCTGCTTTACTAGGAAAGATAGCTTTTTAAGGGGTCAACAATCTTCTTTAATTACATTCACTAGTTGAGGGGAAGGGTCAGCACACTGAATGCCAGGGAAAATACAAGAAGAGAAAAATACAAGCAGAGGAATTAGCACAAAGACCAACAGACAGGGCTCGTAACTGTCTGAACCAAAGCAATATTGCTATACACTTTACATACACCATTGGATAGAGAGAGCCTTCACATTTGAGCAGTCAGGGAGCTCTGAACATGTGGCTACTCAGAGTCTCCACCAGGGAATCAAAAGATCCTTCTCTCAAGCAAGCCCCGAAAGCAAAATACCAACTCAGAGTACACATAGACTTCTCAGAGCCAAAGGCATTATGACTCTCCCGATTCAGTGCCTAATCAACTTACTACCAAAAGGTGTGGAAGCTTTCCTAAAAGTAAGCTTCTCCTAACCAAGCTTCCCTTAGTGGGCTCCATGTGAGGCCTATAAATGGGCCGGGAAGATCCTCATATCTCATTAATATTACAAGACACCATCAGTTCCTTCTCTGGGGATTGACAGCACTTTTCATCATAAGTCATTCAGAATTGTCTTAGATCATTGTATAGCTGAGAATACCTAAGTCTATCACAGCTGATCATCTTACAATATTGCTGTTACTTTCTATACCACACAATTCACTTTGCATCAGTCCATGCAATTCTTTCCAGGTTTTTCTGAGAACATATTGCTTCTCATTGTATATACTACAATAGTATTCCATCATAATCACATACCACAACTTTTTCAGCCATTCCCCAATTGATGGGCATCTCCTCAATTTCTAATTCTTTACCCCCAGAAAAGAGCTGCTATAAATATTTTTGTATTGGTCTTTTACCTTTTTTAAAATCTCTTTTGGGATATAGACTTAGTAGTGGTATTGCTAGGGGAAAGGGTATACATGGTTTTATAGCTACTTAGGCATATTTCCAAGTTGCTCTACAAAATTGTTGAATCATTTCACAACTATGCCAACAGTGCATTAATGTCTCATTTTTGACAATCCCCTCCAACATGGCATTTACCATTTCTGTCCCATTAGCCAATGTAACATATAGAATTGTTTTTCAGATAGAATTGTTTTAATTTGCATTTCTCCAATCAGTACTGAGTTAGAGTATTTTTTTCATATGGCTATAGATAGCTTTCGTTACTTCATCTGAAAATTGATCACATCTTTTGATCATTTATCAATTGAGGAATGGTTCTTATTTTTTATAAATTTGGCTCAGGTGTCTATATGTTTAAGAAATGAGGTCTTTATCAGAGAAATTTGCTTCATTTTTTTCAGTTACTATTGCTAATTGTATTATCCCCTATCCTATCCCACCTGGACTATTTCATTCTTTCTCTCCTTTTACTCTGTCCCTCCTCAAAAGTGTTTTGCTTCTGGCTATCCCCCCCCACTCCCACCATTTGTCCTTCCTTTAATCATCCCCTCCCCCACATACACATTTTCTCTTATCCCATTCTCTTCCTACTTTCCTGTAGGGTAAGATAGATTTCTACACCCGACTGAGTGTGTATGTTATCCCCTATTTGAGCCAACTCTGATGAGACTATGATTTACTTACTCCCCCTTACCTCCCCCCCCCCAAATTCCCCTCCACAATAAAAGCTTTTTCTTGGCTCTTTTCCATGATATAGTTTATCCCCATTCTATTTCTCCATTTCTCTTTCTCCCAGTGCATTCCTTTCACACTCCTTAATTTTATTTTTTAAAACATCATCATTTAATATTCAACTCACCCCTGTGCCTTCTGTCTATATATACCCCCTCTTACTCAACTAACAATGAGAAAGGCCTGATGAGTTATAAATATCATCTTCCAATGTAGGAATGTAAAAATTTAAACTTATTAAGTCCCTTATGATTTCCATTTCTTATTTAAATTTTTATGCTTCTCTTGAGTCTTGTATTTGAAAGTCAAATTTTCTATTCAGGTTTTGTCTTTTAATGAAGACCGCTTGAACATCCTTTTTCTCATTGAATATCAATTTTCCACATCTAAAGGATTATACTCAGTTTTGTTGAGTAAGTGATTCTTGGTTATAATCCTAGCTCCTTTCCAAGTCCTCCAAATCCTTTAAGGTAGAAACTGCTAAATCTTATGACTATAACTCCACAATATTTGAATTTTTTCTTTCTGGCTGCTTGTGACATTTTCTCCTTGATTTTCTCCTTGATCTGGAAACTCTGGAATTTGGCTATAATATTCCTGGGGATTTTCATTTTGGGATCTCTTTTAGAAAGAAGATTGCTGGATTCTTTCAATTGTTATTTTATAGCCTGGTTCCAGAATATCAGGGAAGTTTTCCTTGATAATTCATTGAATTATGATGTCTAGGCTCCTTTTTATTATGGCTTTCATGTAGTCTAATAATTTTTAAATTATCTCTCCTGGAAATATTTTCCAGGTCAGTTGTTTTTCCAGTGAAATGTTTCACCTTGTCTTCTATGTTTTTCATTTTTTTTGTTTTATTGTTTCTTGATTTCTCATAAAATCATTAGCTTCCATTTGTTCCATTCTAATTTTTAAGGAATTATTTTCTTCAGTGATCTTTTGGACCTCCATTTCCATTTGGCCAGTTATGCTTTTCAGCCACTCTTCTCCTCATTGACTTATTTGGAGTTCTTTTACCATTCAGCCTAGTCTGTTTTTTAAGGTGTGATTTTCTTCATTTTTTTGTCTTTTACCAACCTGTTGACTCTTTTCTAATGATTTTGTTGCATAATTCTCATTTCTCTTCACAATTCTTCATCTACTCTCTTACTTTTAAAATTCTTTTGGAGCTGTTCTATGTCCTGAGACCAATTCACATTTTTTCTCTAAAGCTTTAGATGTAGTAGCTTTCACTTTGTTGTCTTCTTCTGAGTTTCTATTTTGATCTTCCTTATTACCATAGTAACTTTCTATAGTCATAGTGCCCCCCCATTTTTTGCTATTTTTCCAGGATAGTTTTTGACTTTTAACTCTCTGTTAAAGTAGGGCTCTGCTTTCAGGTTTGGGGTCACACTGTCCCAAGCTTCAGGGGTTTTGTGCAGCTCTTTTCAGAGTTACCTCTAGAGACCTGTAAGTTTTCAGTTCTTCCAAGGTATTGTGATCTGAGGAGAAGTGTTTACTACTCTCCTGGCCTTGCTGTGGTCTGGGAGTGACTGCAAGCACCTTTTTATACTCTGGAACTGTGAGGAGGGCCCCTTGTCCACTGACACCACAAGTTCTGCTCTGCTAGTGCTCTTCCTCACCCTGCAACTGCCACCAAGGACTGTGACCCAGATTTGATATGGGCAAAGTGACAAAGTGCTGCCTCAGTGCTAGCGAAAAAACCCTTGTAATCCCCTTCTGACCATTTTTCCACCCCCTTTGCCAGCTGGGGGCTGGGAGCCTCAGAAGCAGCCCCTACCATTGCTGATTCCATGACTCCCAAGGCCTGATCCTAGTTTGCTGTGGCCAGGGCTGTGTTGGACTGCACTCCTCTGTCATCCTGGTGAAACAGACCTTTACTACTAACCTTCCAAGTTGTCTTGTACTGGAAAGTGTTTCATTCCATCTTCTTGTGGGTTCTACTGCTTTAGGATTTGTTTAGAGTCATCTTTAAAAGTATTTGGAAAGGTTTGAGGCGGAGCTCAGGTAAGTCCCTGTGATAACACTGCCATTTTTGATCTTCCTCCTTCGGGTGATGTCTTGATTTACTCTGGCATTAGATTTATGTGAGCCAAATTTGCACAAAATCATCAGCCTCACTCTCTTCCAGAGTCATTGTGGCAGGAAAAAAACGTCAAGACAACTGGTGATGACTGAGGATGTAGTGGATAAACTTAGTGTCTTGGATGTCTGGCCAAGCTCTAAGTGCTGCACAGTGTCTACTTCAGGTCCTTGATCACCATTGAAACAAATAATTCTCATCCACCCCTTCCACTGAGGGAAGTCTTCACATGCATACATAAGGTAGAGAAAACTTTAACTTACCAATGGGTCTGGGACTTGTCAGTTACCCTCAACCTGGTTTAGTCAATTTTAGATTGTTTTTACCAAGTTTTGACCTCTGGGCATGCGACAGCTTCTTGGAGTCACAGGTAAGAATTGGATAAAGTTGGTCACCAAACAATATGCACAGCCCTGAAAATGGCTCAGCAAACCCTGACACCTGTGGTGCTAGCCCTCCTCAAATTATACCCCGACACCTGCTGAATTAAAACATGCTTCTTGTTGTATGTCCTATTTACATTTCTCAGTCTGCTCTTGAGGAAGCTAGATGGCTCAGTGGATAGATTGTCAGGTCTGCAATCAGGAAGATCTGAGTTCAAATTTGACCACAGACACTTACTAGCTATATACTGTGCAAGTCATTTAATCTCTGTTTGCCTTGGAGGTAACTAGATGGCTCAGTGGATAGGGCCCTGGGCTTGAGGTCAGGAGTCAAATTGGGCCTCAGACACTCACTCCTGTGTTACCCTGGTTAAGTCATTTAACCTCTGTTTGCCTAATATACTGGAAAAGGAAATGGCAAACCACTCCATTATCTATGCCAAGAAAACCCCATACTGTGTGATGATGATTTGGATACTACTGAACAACAAGTCTCCTATGCCTCCTGACTTCTAGTCCAGCTCTTCATTGAATAGAGCCAAAATATTCCTTCTTGAATGTTTTCAAACCATTGATCTAACTAATACCTCCCTTTGGAGAACTATTCTTCATCATAGCACCCACTGGAAAAATAATTATATGCAATAGTATAAAGTTAGGAATGCAAAAGTATGAAAATAATATACACAAAGATGGCAACATATTAACACAAATAACAGAGGGACTGCTTTTAATTCCCTTTGCAGTAACTCCAGTATTTTGCACACAGAGGGTTCTTATGAAATTATTTTTTTATTTTGAATATATTCATACATTCCAGGTTCTGAGTTTCCCTCTACAGTCAACATTCTGCCTTCTAAAGTTCTGTATTCTCAGTTCACTTCTACCTGGTTTTAGTCCTGTATTCTGAAGTTCTCTGTTCCTTAGGCTCTTCAAACTATATCATTCTCTGGCCTCTTTTCTTCCCCTCTCTTTTTAAATTATTGAAATGCTTAGCACTAAGAGGGCATGCAATAAGGATTTGTGGAGTGAATTAATGAAAAATGACTAAGTAGCACTATGATAAAAAAGTTACTCTACCAAAAGAGAGAAGGAAAAATGACACGTATCAATTCGTGTCTACTTGTACCATCTTTTAATCCATTTTTTTCCATATGTAAAAAATGTATGTTCTCACTCCCCCTTCCAGGAAGCTAAAAGACAAAACAGAGATATCCTAAAAGGTACAAATGTACAAGGATAGAAGGAGGATGAAATTAAGAAAAAAAAGACTGCATATTAAGGGCAGGCAGTTCCACCTGTTATTATGAGGATGTAATTTTTCTCTTTTATGGCAGATCTCCTGTCCACCTACGAAGAAATTCCTGTACAGTACTAGGTCATAGCTGCTTTGAGCAGCTTGAAAAATGGAAAGTGGCTCGTTTTCACATTTGTGATTGCCTTGAAAGACAGCAAAAATTTACATCAAACGATGAAGACAGATCAAATAAGGAGTTAGCTTAAGTTGGGAAGATTTCAAGGAGGATAACCAGGAGAGAGTGGTGTTCTACAAACCTAGAAAGGATAGAGTATCAAGGAGAAGAGAGCTATCGCCAGTGTCAAAGGCTACAAAGAGTTCAAGAAAGATGAGGACTAAGAAAACCATTAGATTTGGCAATTAAAAGATCATTTAAGGTGAACTTCTTTGTTTTACCCCTGGGTCAGAAATAAGTAACAATGACTGGAAGTTGAAAAGAGATAAATTTTAGCTTAAAATAGAAAACATACATAAACATACACACATACATATCTACACACATGCATATATGTATACATATATACACATATATGCACACACACATACGTAAACAAACATATGATCTTAATAGCTATCCTGTAGTGAAATGAGATGCTTTTGATGACACTGGGGTTCACCCTCTGTAAAAGTCTCCAAGCAGAGACTTCTTTGCCTAGAGGCCATGGATGATTACTCTTTATGTATGTTGTAGTTGGGATGACTATTACAATTTGGCTTGTCCTAGAGAGCTGCTGAGATTCTCTGTACCTCTGATATCCAGTGTTTTTTTTTTTTTAATCCTACTGACATTCTCTGGAATTTACTCAATTTTACCACAATATTTCACTTCTGTTCTCATTCTATCCCAACCGACTCCTACTTCAGACCTCCCTACTTCCTAATCATTAGAGCTCTAAGTCATATATCACTAATAACTCTAACCTCAACCCATTCATGACAACAGCACATCATAGATCTTGTAATTTGGAAGGTTCAGAGGTCAACTAGTTCAAATAGTGTCTGCACGAATCCCCTCTACACCAGTAATATCAATTCTCTCTCTCTCTCTCTCTCTCTCTCTCTCTCTCTCTCTCTCTCTCTCTCTCTCTCTCTTTCTGTCAATATAGATAAGTAGATAGATATAGATAGAGGGATATAGATATAGATATAGACAGGGATAGGAATCGGGACAGAGATAGAGATAGAGATATGGATATGGATATAGAAATAGATATGGATAGAGATAGAGATAGAGATATCCAACTGGACACTACTCTTGGTTGTAAACTCACAACTTCCAATAGTAACCCAATCCATCTGTAAATAAATGATATTATAAGGAAGATTTTTCTTATGCTGTGCTAATACCTGCCTCCTGGTTACTAACAGGAATCATATGATCATAGTTAGATTGGACCTTAGAGTCCAATGCTCTCATTTTAAAGGTGAAGATACTGAGGCCCAGAGAGGTTAAGTAACTCACCACAGGTTACACAAGGGTGTTAAAGGTTGTGATTGAGCCTTATCCTCTAACCCCAAAGTCATTGATCTTTTCACCATATTATGTTACCTGCTACTACACCTGGTTATGACCACTGGGACCAGAAAGACTCAGCCTAATTCTTCTTTCTTCTGATATAATTAGTATTTCATGGATCTATAGTTCAATCACTGTGGGTACTTCCTTATTAACACTTATAACATAGTGAATGGTCATAGAGAGTTCCTATGGCTAGACAATTTTTTCCCCTGCAGCCAACTTGGCAATGAGCCTGAGACTTTCTAAAATTAACTAGGCTAGTCCTCAGGCAACAGACATACTATCCATCATCTAATCCATATTTTCCTCTGACAACCCTTCAAATATCTGAAGGTCATTCTGATCCATTAAATGAATAAGCAGCCCTGGGTGAACTCCAAAATTCTTTGTATCTCTAAGTTATATTACCCTATATTATACTGGTACTCACTCATCTTCTGCATAAAGTCCTCAAGGGAAAGAATTCATAATATCCTGAGGCAGTTTATTCTACTCTTGGAAATCTCTGTTCAAACATATTTAGAAGGGTTTTCCTGGTCCCCCAAGGTTCTAGTACCTTCTCTTCTAAATCCTCTCCCCCCATTCTCTGTATGTATGTAGTATATATCTCAAAGCAAGTAAATAAGCTTTTATTAAGTGCTGACTGTATGCCAGATATCTCACTTATTTAGTCCTTATTTAGGACTGGAGAGACAAAAAAATGCAAAAAAAAATTGTCTTTGGAGATCCTGGTCTGATGGAGGAGACAACATGCAGACAACTGTATACAAACAGAATATGTACAAAATAAACTGGAAATAATTTCAGATGAAAGGAACTTGAATTAAGGTAAATCAGGAAAGACATCTTGCATAAGATGGAATTTAATTAAGACTTAAAGGAAACAATGGAATCCAGGAGGCAAAGATGAGGAGGGAGACAATTTTAGGGATGTGGACATCCAACGAAAATACATGGAGTTTAGAAATGGAGCATCTTGCACAAGGACCTGCAAAGAGATCAGTATCACTAGATTGTAGAGTCAGGGGAGTAAATAGTTTACCTACGTATGCATGTTGTCTTAACAAAACGTAAGTTCTTTGATGGCAAGGAATATGTTTTTGCTTCTCTTTGTATCCTCTATCCTTAGTTCAGTAACTGGCATATAGTAAGCATTCAATAAATGGTTGCTGATTTACTGATCATTTAGGAATTTTCATTTAATTAGGTTTTTTTTCTTTTAATGAGTCAAAATGGCAATGCCAACTGAAGTCTAATACATATGGAATGTCATCCCACAACCACAAAAGATGTGGGAAGATCATTTGCTCTTCACTGAAACTACAAGATCATATCATAGTTTTAGAATAGGAAGGTATCTTAGAGATCATTTAATGCAACCCTGTCATTTTACCGATGAGAACAAGTAGGTACAAAGAGGGCAGGGATATGTCTAAGACAACCTAGCTAATATATATTAGAGCTGGGTTCATGCTAAGCCTTCATCAAAGAATACGTATTAGAGAGAAGATTTCAAAAACGAAATGAAATCTACTTCTCTCAAATTCACCCCACAGCCTGTAAAGGAACATTCCAATTAAAAACTTTGTCCCTCATTTCCCAATGTGGGAAGTATCTTGGTCATCCAAATAAGAATGGATTCATAGTTATGGCTACACCCAGAGTCAGAGAATACACAGACTAGTCCCAGATATTACCTATACTTGTCAAGTGCTCTCTAGCCCCTTCTCCCAGAAATGAGAATAAAAGATAGGAGAGTTTGAGTTCTAGGCATGGTTGTTCATATTTACTTTATCTATATTTCTAGCAAATGACTTTTGATTTAAATTTACTTTTCTTATATCTTCCTCATTTCACCTGATTTAATCAGGTTTCCATCCAGTTTATCTGAGAAAGTACATATATTATTTCCCCCCAAATGGGTTATCAATTATTTATTTTATGATTTGAGTTACTGATTTGCACTCCCAGGTCAGATGGTTTCTATCTTCACTACAATCAAAGGTCTTAGTTTTGATCTGCTATCAATTCCTTTTCCTATTACTGATTCCCAACTGCCTTATTTCAGATGAAATTACTGGTATATGACTGTGCATCAATTATATTTTACTTTAAAGAATAGTTATCTCTCTCCAGTGTCTGAGCTTCAAATACGTGGCATCAACATGCTGAATTTTTAAAATAAATTGTTACCAAATAGCTCTTAGGATTTTAAGCTGAAATGGGCTTTGGGACTCATCTAGTTCAGCTCCTTCCATTTGACAGAGTGAGAAACTGGGAAGCAAAGAAGTTAAGTGGGCTTCTTAAGGTTAACCAATTAAAATTAAAATCAGGCAAGTTTTAAACTCTGATCTTCAGACCCCAGAAGTCAGTCCTCTTTTCACTACATTATGATGCTTCACCAAGTAGTATGAGGAATGTAAGCATTGATTTGAAAGCTATTTAAGTGTTTCAAATAGCATTTAAAAGTCGCTGATATTTAATGCCTTTGAACATTTTTTGACTCCAGAGAAAAACTGAGAAGCATTCCTTTGACATTCTGTTATTTGAAAAAAAAAAGAAGCTACTCTTTAACGCAGAGAATTTGTATGACTTTCAGTATGATCCATAGAATTTAGACCTCATGCTGTAAATGAGGATACAGAGGCCTAGAGAGGTTAAATAACTTCTCCAAAATCTCACTCATAGTACTCACTAGAACATGGATCTGCATTGATTTCCATAATCTTTAGAAGAATCATTCTTTCTACTGAAGTCCAATCTGATTCTGACTTTCTGCTCTGTGCTTCACTGGATATACTTGCACCATGATTGAGCCCTCATATTAGAATACTAAGTCCTGGATTTGAATCACAACCCTACTTCTTAATTGCCTTGGGCTAAAGTTCCTTCCTCTTTCTGAGCCTCATCTGTACAGTAGTTGAATAAGAGTTTAATGTAGATTTTCTCTAAGATCTTTCTAGTTCTAAAATATTATGATCCTACCACACATATACTTAAAGGTGGCCCAAGTGGGCATAGTGGCCCAACATCTCAGAGGTTCTATAATCTTTATAATCTAAGAGTTCTAATACCCCTTCTAAGACCCCTTCAGAACATAAAAATTGGGATTCTTTGAAAGCATTTAGGTCATCCATACTGACACAAATTGGTTAACAATATAGAGGTCCTACCTACATCAGAAATCTCTGCAATAGATGTAAATGATTACATAACTGATTTAAAATTGCCTACATATTGGTATTCATCATGTAGTCCTGTGTGACTGACACAGAATGTTCAGGAATCTCACTGCTTTCCAGGAGTAAAGGAGAGGTCTGTCACTTATGTGGTTAATTTGATCAGCTGAGATGGGGAAATGGCTTGTCTAAATAAGTCAGGCCCCCAAATGCAATTTCCCTGCCCATACGGATCAAAGTAAACAAATTTTTCAACCCCAATTTCACTTAGAGCTATGTACATGTGACTTGGCACAGAAAACAAACTCATTAGATAGCATTCTTCTGATAGGATTTCAATCTAAAAATGACATATTCCAAGGTCTCTGATGAATATCCAGCTGTCAACTCTTGCAACCCTCATTCTAGGAGATAGTTGTGAAAGTAATGACATTGAGCACTGTGCTGTTTTGGGATCATGATGGCTTGAAAGTCAAGAGAACAGGAGCTTAGTTTCTTTCACCAGAAAGAAGCACGGTTTTGGGCAAATCATGCTTTCTGACTTAGCTTTAGGTTACTCTTGAATGTAGGAGTTTGGAACACATGGTCACTCACGTTTCTTCTAGTTCTATAACACCAGGATTCTAGAATTTCTTACATAGCTCTAAGAACTTGTGTTCTAAAATTCTCTACTCAAAACTCCTTTCAGATCTGATGTATTCTAATTATATGAAGGAGATGGAGTTATATTCACCCCAAAGCCCTTTTGCCTCCATGAATATGGTGCTTCTTCCTAAGTCAGACCAGTTGATAGGCAGAGGAATATATTAGGAAGGCAGAATTTAAAATCTCAAAGAGGATCATAAACATGTCTGAAAGGTTTGGAACCGCCGGATATAAGAAACTCTCAAAGTAGAAGGCAGAAGAATCAAAACACATATTTAGGCTCCACAGTAACCAACCCATGAACCAGCAACCCCATTTTGATATATTGATCAAAAGCTTCCAGGCCCAATAAGTACGCCTTGAAAGAGTAACCAGGAGGCTACAGAGAAGCATGATTGCGTAAAGCAAAATCATGCTTCCCCCTCTATGGTAAAAAGATTACCCACTGGCCTGAAGTCCTTGTTCAGCTTCCTCCCGTAGGTCAGCTCTGCCACTGGCAGCTCCTGCTTCGGCTGTGGCTGTGGCTGTGGCTATCGCAGCCTCTGGCTCCAACGGGAGCTGCTTTTAACCATCCGGCTTCTGGGGGGGGGGGGTAAGGTATGCTGGGGAAAGCACAGGTTCTTTCAATCTGCTTAAGCAAGGTGAAGGGGTTGACCAGGAAAGCACAGGTTCTTTCCATCAGCTTAAGCAAGGTGAAGGGGTTGACCGGGAAAGCACAGGTTCTTTCCATCAGCTTAAGCAAGGGAAGCAAGGTGAAGGGGCCGACAAGCTTACTCCAGTCCAACATACAAACAGTATTCAGTTCAGGGGAAAAAGCCAAACTAGTCAAGGGCACTTGTTGACTAAGTGCTAAGGAGCCCATTTTTGGTTGCCAACACAAGGAAGAAAAAGCTTCTGCCATAATAGAGACAGATACCATTATGATGGTGCCTTCTAATTTGAGGATATACATAGTTGTGTCCTCCCATCTCAGAACATATCATTCTTCTGACAGACAATTTAGATATTACTTTTAATGTAGGCCTAGTGAAAGCACCATATTATCTCATTGTCTCATACTTTACCTGACTATTTGACCTCATCTTTTTCCGTTATACTATACACTTGGCAATGGTCCCTGTTTGCTACTTTCTCTACATTGCCTCATTTGTCATGGATAAGGAGGTCCCAGTTAATATAAGATAACATATATTTGTAACTAACGTGGATGGTGCAATTGGTGACTTTTTCTCAGAGAGTTCAGCAGCACATGTGTAAGGGCAGATGATGGGCACGATCTAAATTTGGGGTTTGGCCAGTTATGCCTGTCTAAAGGAGAAAAACTCCATTCAGTAAATATTGTACTGGGAAGGGTACAAAAACTGAAACCACAGTAAGGATGAAAACTTTGTTTAGAAGAAATGAATTAAAAGGAAAAATTGAACAGGAAGTTGTTTATCCGAGAGAGGAACTTCGTAATTCAGAAACATGGAGGTAGCATAATTGTTAGTGATTGTGAGATTAAGGATATATTCATTTCTGTGGTTGCATGGCATGTAGTACATATGGAGGAAATGGGGTTTTGGGTGAGTGATTAACTAGGAGGGCAGAGTATCAAAAGGAGTACTGATGAATAGAATAACATCCCTAAGCAGAGAGACACAACTTGGGGTGGAGATGACCCACTGAAAGTCAGCGAATTCTTCAATAAAAAAGGGAGAATGCCCTGGAAGTTTGTAGATTACTGAGACTGAGATGGCAGATGATTAAATTCGACTGAATGATAATAATACATGGACTCAGCTCAAAAGAAGAAGTTTTTGAGAGATGGAATTAACAGAAGTAAGGAGCCAAGAATAAGCCTGATCTTCCTGGACCTTTCCCTTACTACTTTTGCTTCTATGTGGCTAACGGTATTACGTAGAGTGATGGATAGATCATTGGACCTGGAGTCAGGAAAATGAATTCAAATGTGGTCTTAGACCCTGATTAGTTGTGTGACCTTGGGCAAATCATTTAACTTAATCTCTGTTTGTCTCAGGTTTTACAATTGTAAATTGAGAGTCATAATTTACCTAATCTCTCAGGTTGGTTGGCAGGATCAAATGAGATAGTATTTATGAAGAGGTTACAGGGGTGAGGAACCTGTGGCTTTGAGGCTGCACGCAGCCTTCTAGGTACTCAGATGCAACTCTTTGACTGAATCTGAACTTCACAGAACAAAGCCTTGGCCCAATGCCTGGCACAAAGTAGTAGATGCTAAATAGAATTTTGGTTTCTCCCTCCCTTAATCTCTCCCTTCCTTTCCTCCCCCTTTTCTCTCTTCTACCTCCCCTTTATCCCTTTGTTCCTTCCTTTCTCTCCTGTTTTTCCTCCCTTCTTTCCTTCTTTTCTCTTTTCCTTTCCCCTTTCCTTCCTTTCCTTCTCTCCCTCTTCCCTTCTCCATTTCTTTGTGCCTTTATTCCATCTTTCTCTCCTTTCCTCCTCTCCTTCCTTCCTTCTTCCTCCCTTCCTCCTGCCTTCCTCCTTCCCTCTTTCCTCCCTCCCTTCCTCCCTCTCATAATTTTCTGAGCTGCCCAAGAGGACAGGATGCCACTATCTCATTACCCTAGTCACCTAAAATATAGCCAGCATGGTGTAGCATAAGGAGCTTAGGATTTGGCATCTGAAGCATTAAAATGATTAGGCCCAGGTAATAACTGCGTAAATATGTATGAGTAAAAATGCAGTGGTCTTTATTACAAAAAATGAAGTGAATTCTATTGCCCCCACATTTATTCACATGCCCTCAGGAAGTGAAAAGCTATCCTAGCTCAAAATGTTGCCTTTCCTCTGTCAGTGTGGAAAGGTTTTCAGGTAGCCAAAAAAGGTTTCTGTAGTTATGGATATGGCGACATGGAGAGGTAAACAACACAGAAAATCCCCCAAATGTTCCTCAATTCATCTCATATCTGTGTGCTAGAGAAGAAAATTCCCTTCCTCTAAATCTAGAGGACCTGAACTCAAGTGTTAACTTTAAAACTATCCTCTGTGACCCTGGGCAAATGACTTAATTTCCCTGATTCTCAGATTCCTCCTATGTAAAATGAGGGGCTTGTTTTAGATATCCCCTGAGTTTCCTTCTTATTTTACATCTATAATCTGATTAACTTCTTTAAATCTTGGTTATTTTCATCTATAAAATCATGAAAAAAATGTTCACTTGCTCTCATACAAGGTTGTTGCCAGAAAAATGCCTTGGTTGCCTTAAAGTGTTAATTAAATGTGACTGATAATGTTGTTGATTGATATTATTATGGGATATCATATTGTAATGCTTTCTGCTTTGACCTCCTCTGTTCTCTACCCAGTGGGGAGAATTATTGGAATAAACCTTGGTTAATGCCAGTCAAAAGCAGCTTCAACATGCAGAGAAAAATAGATTTTACCACTAGTTGAATGAGTTGAGCCAATGAAACACAGCATTATCTTAAGAAGAAAATATGCCTGGCCGCTTCCCTCTGCTTCTAGCTGAGGTCAGTTTGGGTCTTGGCTCTACTTGAGTCATGGCCTCCATTCGCCCCATGCTTTGGCGCTTAGGGAGTGACAGGGGCTTGGAGCCGTGTTAGTTTCAGGTTCCTGTCCGTGGCGGAGCCTTGGGCTACGGAAGGTCTCCTCCCACCCCCCACCCCCCGCCCCTTTCCTCTACCCCCCCCCTCTTCACGGAAACCCAGCTGTCTGTAGAGCCTCTGCATGAGAGCTGCTTGGGACTCTTGGCTAGCTCATCACTTAGCTGCAGAATGTTCCCTTTTGATGTCTTTGTCTTATCTGCGTAACTTTCATACAGTTTCACTGTGAGAATCAGTTCTGGATATCTATCTAAAGAAACACCTGGATCACAGTCTTTCATGGCATCATCCAAAGAGCCAGATGTGCCTGCTATTGAGCACAGTACAGGTGGGCTTCTAGGCAAGATGTCTTTGCCAATTGGAATGCATCGTCAGACATTCAGGTATGATGATGTCCTGGAGGATCCCACACCGATGACTCCGCCTTCATCTGACATGTGCAGTAAGGTTCTGTGGAAAAAGCCAGTCATCCCAGATTGGAAGTACCAACAGCTTTCCAAGGTTGAGGAAGGAGAAAATAGTTTCTCTGTAACCCCCTCAGCTTCCAGTGACCAAATGAACAAGGCCCCAGTGGTGAAGGCCAAGGCTACGCACATCATCATGAATTCTCTAATTACAAAAGAGACGCAAAAGAGCATTCAGTGCTTTGAGCAGCAGGCAGGGTTGACGGAAGCAGGATACACTCCACATAAAGGCCTCACCACAGAAGAAACCAAGTACCACTGTGTGGCAGAGGCAGTCCATAAATTGAAGTTACGAAATGGAGAAATGACAAAAGAAGACTGATTGCTTCAACCCAGTCTTCTCCAAATAATACACCCCATTCTTCTCCCAAGCAAAAGCCCAGAGGCTGCTTTACTCATGGATCTTCTACTTCCTTACCTGGCCTAGATGTCAGCAGCATGGACTCTGGAAATGGAGATAGAGACAAACCCTCATCTGAAAAATGGAGCCTTTTTGGACCAAGAGCCCTTCAGAAATCTGACTCAGGTTTCATGTCCAGTCCTACAGAGGTACTCAGAAGCCATCACCAATGGAGCTCATTCGGGTTCAGGCTACTAGAATTGCAGAAGACCCAGCAGCCTTCAAGCCACCTAAGATGGACCTTCCAGTGATGGAAGGAAAGAAACAACCGCCACGAACCCATAACTTCAAACCAAGAGACATGAATGTGTTGACTCCTACAGGGTTCTAAAGCTCCCTCTTCCTATGAGCAAAGTTGTTTTCCCTGGCAAACCCACTGTTATGTAGAGAGTTAGACTTTTCTTTCTTCCTGTCCACCTTGCACTTGAAATAGGAAAGATGTCCATTTACAATTCTGCTGAGGACAGTATTCCTGGGGAGGTAGTGATTGTTTCTTTAAATATTTGTGCAAAGCTTGCTTCTTTCTAATGCAGGAAAACCTATTCTGTAATGTCCCAAAGCTGGTCTGAATGACTTCTCAAAGTATTGCTGACTACGGCCAATTACTGATCTATAGAGCCAGATTGCAGGGGGCAAGGGAAATAATTAAAATCTAGTAGACTTTGTTCTGCATATTTTATCCAAGATAAATATTTGTTTGGTGCTTCTTTTCTGTGATAAAGAACATTCCTATTTTCCATCTTAGTTGCTGGAGCTAACAGCTTCTTAGAGAAAGCTGCTACTCTAGAATCAAGGCACTGGTTCAGGACTCCTGTTTCCTGGTTCCTTCCTGGCCAAGATTAGAGAGGCAGTAGTCTAACAGGAAAGGTCTTTTGGAAGTGGAGACTGCTCTTGTCTTGTGACATTTATGTAAAAGATAATTAAAAGGTATTAGTTCTTTAGTTAAGGGCTTGAAGCAGAAGATTTGGTCTGCTCTACCCGACCAGTGGACTTTTTGGGAAGACTGAATGAACACTAAGGATTGTGGCTTGTTGCTGAATGGTGAAATCATTGCTGCCTCCAATAGATGAATAAGTGGTCTTTGTTCATTTTAGCAATAGGTCGCACACTAAGCTCAGAGACTAACAACTGATTCTGTTAAATTCCTAAGGGAGATTTTGTGCAATGTTTTGTGCTATAGAGGAAGAGCTAAAATAATTTATTTTTTAAAAACTCAAGGAAGCTCAGTATAGTCTAGAGTGATCTGAGGTAAGTCATCTTGTGACTTTTAACTTCCTCCCCAAGTATTGGCCTGAATTCTGTCTTATTAGAAAAGGATGAACTGCTGGGAGAAATAAAAGCTTTTCTCTTTGAGAACTTAAAAAAAAAAGAAAATATGGCTGAAAAAAAGAAAACATGGCTGAGAGAAGACACAAAAAATAGAGGAAGAAAGAATAAAGGTCACAATGGTTTATATGTGCATTCTCCTTTAAAGTAGTATCTGTTTTGAGCCCATATTTTTTTGCCCTGTTTAATCAATGGGCAAATCTCAAGACTTTGTAGCTAGTATGATTAGCTTAATAATCAGCATCACAGGGTGCACTTCTTTAATCAAATCTCTACAACAGAAGGCAGAAAAATTTGCTTTTTTGCTGTTGTAGGTGTTTGTGTGTACATGTGTGCTATATTTTGTACAAAAATTAAAATACTGCATTAACAGATACCAGATATCAAAAATCTTTGTTGACTAGTATGCATCAGTTATTGAATGTGACAGAGGGCAGCATTTACCTGAGCCAAAAATAGAGCAACATATTTTACCCTGAATACTGCTTCATACTTCATCTACAAGCTTCCTTTCTAACATTTTAAGGGGAAAGAAAAGAACTGTTCAGAACAGAGATTGTATTATGCCTTTGATCTTCAATTGTCCCTTCACTATGATATTGTGATGCTTATTTATTCTTAGTCTCTCAATTTTTCTTCCTTCCTCCCTCCCTCCCTTCCTTCCTTCCTTCCTTCCTTCCTTCCTTCCTTCCTTCCTTCCTTCCAAGCCTCCTAATAGATTTCCCTAAGTCATTTCTCACCATTCCAAAGAATCCTAACCAATGTTCCTGAAGTCATTTTCATTAAATATAAATTTGATCATAGTTCCAGGGCTCCATTATTGCCTCTGGCATCAAATATCAAGTCTTCTTTAATACCCTGCACAATCAACCCCAAATTATCTTTCTGGCCTCGATAGATTTGAATGCCCTTCCTATATAGCATGATTTAATCAAACTGCCCTTATCCAAAATCTACCATTCCTCTGCCTTTGTAATGGCCATCTCTCTAATGCATCCCCTCCTTACCATTACCTCATAGAATCCATTTTACTCTTTAAGATTCAGGTCAAGTATTACCTTTTACACAAAGCCATTCTACATCTGCCTTCCTTCCCATGAGTTTTTTCCATCCCCAGTTACCAGATATTGAATTAGTTTGCGTTTATTTATATAGATTTTTTTTTATTTATTCTTGTTCTCTCACCCACCCCCTTTGTATAAACAAATAGACACAAACAAATGTTTGTAAAAACAAATATTCGCTTGTCTTCTCCATCAGAATGTAAGCTACCTACTAGGTATTGTTTCATTCATTATATTTATATTCCCAGTGGTTATTATCTTTCCTGGCCCAGAGCAGACACTTAACAAATACTTGTCCTTCCTTCCTTCCCTCTTCCTTCCTTCCTTCCCATCCCTCCATCTCTCTAAAAAGACTGTTAAAAATCTAGAAAAGCTATTAGCACCTGGTCCCGACAAAACCATGTTTTTCAGTTTTATATCACTCATTAGGCTTCTTGGAGAGTCTTTAATATGTCCTTGTCATCCTTTAAACCCACTGATAGTTGTTGTCATGAAAATTAATTCACATATTCAATTTTGCAAACAGTTATTTAAGGAACTACTACATGCAAGCAATTAATCTAGGCACTAGGAATCCAAGGAACAAAAATGGGAGATTGTTTTACTCTCAGAGCAGTAGGTGCAAATCCTCATACTTGGCAAGAATAAACTACACCTGGATAGAACAGCTCAGACTGGAGCACTGCCTCACAATGAAGCAACAGAGCCCCTGAAATATCCATTTATGAAGGCTGCTGTTGGGCAGGAAGAGATAGTCTGGTAGAGCAGGGCAAGCTGACATGGTGTTTTCTTCTTTAGTCTTCTTAGTTTTCTATTCATCTATATTTTTTCCCCCAAACCCTATCCTGATGCTGTATTTTTGTGTAGATGTATCCCTTTGGTTGTGAAGGCCTTGGCAGTGGACTGTGAGCCCTGGTAGGGTCTGTTAGATGTTTTGAGGAAGAGCCAGAGAAAAATACTGTCTTCTTTCTGAGCACAAAGAAAAGTAAGTATTTTGTTGTTTTTCAGTTATTTCAGTTGTGTCTGAGCCTTTGTTACTCCATGTTTTGTGTGTGGCAAAGATACTTGGGTCATTTGCCATTATATTCTCCAGCATTTACAGAGGAAGAAACTGAGGCCAGAAAGACTAAATGGCTTGCCCAGGGTCACACATCTAGTGTCTGAGGCCAAATTTGAACTCAGGAAGATGAGTCTTCCTGACACCAAGCATGACAATCTAGCCACTGCACAACCTAGTGTAACAACAATGCTACTTTCCACTATTGTGGCTATATAAGGCCAATAACACAGCACACAGGAAGGCTGCTAGCACAGGTACTTTGATTTGCTTGTCTAAGGAAAGTAACTTTAAGGGGTCAATAATATTACTTTAATTAAACATGCATATATAAATCACTTAGTTCAGGGGTAAAAGCCAGCACCTGAACTTCAGAGAAAACACAAACAGAAATTACAAGCAAGAATTATATAAACAGAGCAAAACAACACAAATCAACAGACAGGTTTCCAACTGTCTGACCATAGCAACATATACACATACCTGAGAGAGAAGCACCAATCTCTGGTGGGACTCCTTAACGCCTATCCAGAGCATCCACACCACCAGTCTTCCAATAAGTGAGCCCCGCAAAGGCAAAATGCCAACCTCTGAGTTTAAGAACACTTCTTCAGAGTCAAAGGTCACCACAACCATTCTACTCAAACCCACATGATTTAGACCTTCTTTTGACTTAAATGCTTATTCAGGGTCAGAGGGCATCACAACCATGCAACTCAAACCCATGTGAACTAAGCTTTCCCTTGATGTAAGAAGGTCATCAAAGACTCCCTATTCAACCAAAGATCCCTTAGTCCTGAGAAGCACTCCAAAACAAAGACAACAAAAAGTCTATTTCACTTCCCATTACATTTGAAAGGCAAAACTCATTACCTCAGCATTCCAAAAGAGAGAGCAATAAAAACGTCCCACCCTAATTACCATGGCACTTAGCCATCCATGAATTAAGTATAGAGAAAGTCATTACAAGTGCTAATAAATTAGTCATGCTCAGAACTCTGTTTCTCAGTTTCTCCTTATTGCACATTTTTATTGCAACAGAATTAGTGCACACATTGCTCACATAAGCTCATATAAGCAGTGAGATAAAATGTCCACAGACTGTAGACACTTGGCAGTGCATTCTTTGGCTATAGAAACACATGAAAAAAGAACAATGTAAAATTGCCCAAAATCCTGTGTATACCCTTTGTGTTTTCACAATGATAATGGCAGAATAATGGGAGTTGAGGCAGAGGCCTAAAAATAATAATATTAAAATTTTCTTACCACATCCAATCTGTTGTTAAACTGTGTCAAGATTTTTTGGGATCCTGACTCTGTTATCCGGTATGTTAGCTATTCCTTCTGATTGTTATCTAACAACATGAAAAGCATGCCTTTATCCAAGTCGTTAAACAACGTTTAATTGCACGGAGCCAAGAACAAATACCCAGGACCCACCTGGAGATTTCTACCAACAATGATATGGAATCATTAATGATCACTCTTTGAATATTAAACGGTTTACCTATGCACACCCAATTATAATATTATGTGAGCAATATCCTTCCATCTTCTATGTTCAAAGGAATCTGATCTAAATATCTATGAAGGTAGAGGAGAGGTGATGAGGAGTGGACAAAAGATGCCTATTTCCAGATTATTGTATGCATTTAGAAGGACAATCTAGTGAGCTTGTCTATCTGTATATAACTTTTGGTAAAATGATGCAAATAGACCATAACTTGAGCCTCAAATTCAACTGGAGGAGAAAAGTGAATTGGATTGCCTTTGTTGGAATTACAAAAAAAAATATTTTATGCTTTTTGAATCAAATTCAAATGCATGCTCCTTGTGAGCCAGATTGGGAAGGGTTTTAAATGCCATACTTAAAATGACAGTATGACTTTTTGGGAGAATAGAAACATTCAATTTAATGCAAAGTGTTAGTGAAGCATTTGCATTATAAAACCCAAATAGAAATTTAAAATGGCCTTATGCAAGGGTACTTGGCTTCTGGAACTGTCCTTCTGCAACTGTTATTCTATGTCTACTCTGGAAGACAGAAGAGACCTAAAGACCTTATCAGTTTACCCCTCCATGAAATGAAGAATATTAGGAAAGGCATTGGATTTCTGAATAGAAGACTTCAGCTTCCTCATCTATAAAATGAGGAGTTGGTCTGTATGGTCCTAATATTCTATAAGTCCGAGGATAATTCTAAGGTGAAAAATGGAACCAATTTTTATTTAATCAGCTTTTAAGAGGAAGAGATGGGGGGTGGAGCTAAGATGGTGGCTAGAAAGCAGGGACTTGCATGATTTCCCCCTCCATGTCCCTCCAAAAACCTATAAAAATGGCTCTGAACCAATTCTAGAACTGCAGAACCCAAAAATAGCAGAGGGAAGCAGGGATCCAGCCCAGCACAGCTTGGATGGTTGCAGGGTAAGGTCTATCATGCATGGAGCTGGGAGCAGAGGGGAGCAGAGCCCAGCATGAGCCGTGCCTGGACCAATCAGACCAGGAGTGGGACAGAACAGGCCCTAGCATCCTGAATCAGTGTCATGTGGCACTTCTCAGACTTCTTGACCCACAAATACCAAAGACAACAGAGAAGAATGGCAGAACCCATGAAATAGCAGAGGGAAGCAGGGCTCCATCCTAGGACAGCCTGGATGGTCACTGGGTAAGGTCTATTGAGGGAATAGAGCCCAGCGTGGGCTTAGCCGGGATGCCCAGAATGGGATCCGAGCAGAGTGGGCCCTGGTGCCCTGAATCAGTGATCTGTGGCAGTTACCAGACTTCTCATCCCACAAACACCAAAGACAACACAGAAGGTTAGTGGAAAGGGCTGCGAGGACAGGGTGAAGGAGTTTGCAGTTGGCAAATGGCCCAGGGGTAGTGGGGGAGATGGTGCTACAAAACTACAGCTGAAGTTGCTTCTGGCCCCTGGCCCACCTGATGAGAGGAATTCAGTATTGGATCAGAGCAGGAGTGCAGAGCCTGCTTAAGATCTGAGTCCAGTCCAGGTTGGGGGTACTTGGGGGAGGAGTAGTGCTGGTGTGGCAGAGCTGGCTATATAGAAATAGCTCTGAAAACAACAGTGCATCCACTCACCTTGGAACAAAGTACTCTCTACAGTACAAACAGTCATACCCTGCTGAAAAACTCAAGGGTCAAGTAGTTTGCTGGGAACATGGCCAGGCAGCAAACACAGACTCAGATTCAGACCCAGACTTTGGAATCTTTCTTTGGGAACAAAGAAGACCAAAACATAGAGCCAGAAGAAGTCAATAAAGTCAAGGAGCCTCCATCAAAAGCCTCCAAGAAAAATACGAACTGGTCTGAGGACATGGAACAGCTCAAAAAGTATGTGGAAAAGCAAGTTAGAGAAGTAGAGGAAAAATTGGGAAGAGAAATGAGAGTGATGCAATAAAACCATGAAAAACAAGTGAATGACTTGCTAAAGAAGACCTCAAAATACTGAAGAAAATAACATCTTAGAAATAGACTAACTCAAATGGCAAAAGAACTACAAAAAGCCAATGAGGAGAAGAATAACTTCAAAGGCAGAATTAGCCAAAAGGAAAAGGAGGTCCAAGAGACCACTGAAGGAAATACTACCTTAAAAATTAGATTGGAGGAAGTGGAAGCTTGTGACTTTATGAGAAATCAAGATATTATAAAACAGAACCAAAGGAATGAAAAAGTGGATGACAATGTGTAATATCTCATTGGGGAAACCACTGACATGGAAAATAGATCCAGGAGAGATAATATAAAAATTCTTGGACTACCTGAAAGCCATGATTGCAAAAAGAGCCTAGATATCATCTTTCAAGAAATTATCAAGGAGAACTGCCCTGATATTCTAGAGCCACAGGGCAAAATAGAAATTGAAAGAATCCACCGATCGCCTTGTCAAAAAGATCCCAAAAAACAAACTCTTAGGATTACTGTTGCCAAATTCCTGAGCTCCCAGATCAAGGAGAAAATGCTGAAAGCATCCAGAAGGAAACATTTTGAGTATTGTGGAAACATAATCAGAATAATTCAAGATCTAGCAGCTTCTACATTAAGGGATCGAAGGGATTAGAATACAAATTTCTGGAGGTCAATGGAGCTAGGATTAAAACCAAGAATCACCTACGCAGCAAAACTGAATATCGTGCTCCAAAGCAAAATATGGAATTTCAATAAAATAGAGGACTTTCAAGCTTTCTCAGTGAAAAGACCATAGCTGAGTAGAAAATTTGAATTTCAAACACAAGAATCAAGAGAAGCATGAAAAGGTAAACAAGAAAGAGAAATCGCAAGGGACTTACTAAAGTTGAACTGTTTTGTTTACATTCCTACGTGGAAAGATGATGTGCATGATTCATGAGATATCAGTATTAGGGTAGCTGAAGGGAATATACATGTATGTATGTGCACGTATATATATATATATATATATATATATATATATATATATATATATATATGTATATATATATATATACACACACACATATATGTATATAAATATATGTGTATATATATATATATATATGTATGTATATGTGTGTGTATGTATATATAGAAAGAGGGCACAGGGTGTGGCAAGAAAAAGCATTTCTGTAGGAAGGGAAGAGGGGGCAGGTGAGGGGGAATGAGTGAATCTTGCTCTCATCAGATTTGACCTGAGGAGGGAATAACATACACACTCAATTGGGTATCTTACCCCACAGGAAAGAAGGAGGAAGAAGGTAAAAATGGGGGATGTTAGAAGGGAGGGCTGATGGGGGGGTGTAGGTAATCAAAAACAAAAACTCTCAAAAAGGGACAGGGTCAAGGGATAAAATTCAGTAAAGTAGGATAAGTTAAGAAGGAGCAAAATATAGTTAGTGTTTCACAACATGAGTATTGTGGAAGGGTTTTGCACAATGATATTCATGTGGCCTGTGTTGAATTGCTTACCTTCTTAGGGAGGGTGTGTGGGCAGGGAAGAGGGGTGAGAATTTGGAAGTCAAAGTTTTAAAAACAGGTGTTCAAAAAAGTTTTTGCACAAAACTAGGAAATAAAATATACAGGGAATGGGGTATAGAAATTTATCTTGCCTTACAAGAAAGTAAGGGAAAAGGGCATTGGAGGGAAATAGGGTGACAGAAGGGAGGGCTGACTGGGGAATGGGGCAAACAATATATATTTCATCTTGGGGTGGGTGTGAGGGTAGAAATGGGGAGAAAATTCATAATTCAAACTCTTGTGAAAATCAATGCTGAAAACTAAATGTATTGAATAAATTAAAAAGATAAATATAAAAAAGAAGTGATTAAATCACAATTCTACAAAGAACAATCATTCCATGAATGGTAAAGTTCAAGAACATCAGTATCTTCCCCTAAGTTCCACAGTCAAAATGTGCCAGAGCCAGTAGTAAAATCTAAATCATTTGATTCTAATGTTAGTGGTCATCTTATCTCACTGCCTATATAAACTTATGTGAGCAATTTGTGAACTAATTCTGTTGCAATAAAAATCTGCAATAAGGAGAAAGAGAAACAGAGTTCTGAGCATGACTAATTTATTAGCAAGGCTATCAATTGCCAGTATATAGGATCTAAGGTACCTCAGAAGCCAAGAAATTCATGGCAGAATAAAGAACTTTCTTATAATATAAAAAGAATTAATGAAAGTACCTATTCATGAAATTAATACATGTTCACAATATTGATGTATATTCATAGTGTTGAGGTATCAGTTGGGAGAGCTGGTTCAGATTAGAAAGAATTCACTTAGAACTTCTCTTTAACCAATGGGTGCCTTATTCACGTAAAATCACATGGAGCTGTGACTTAGCAAGGAGCTAAACAAAGGTTCTGCTATAGGAAAAAACACAGAAATATAGATAGAAAGCTATACAGCCTGTAGGATGATGATGTAGTTTTAGGATTTCTCACAGGGGTTGGAGATTTAGGGACAGGATAAGTACAAACAAGTTGATGAAGGTGGTTGCTTTCAAGAAAGGAAAAATTGTCATGACACAGGATAAGGGAGATGAATGGCAGGATAAGGAACATAGGATGAGGGGACAAAAGCAACTCATTTAGTACAAGTTGTGTGATATTTCAAGATAAGGACAATAAGACACCCTCAAGTTACAGGATGGGGTACAGAATGAGCCTCAAAATCCCCCAGGAGGCATCAGAAAGTGATCCTTATTATTCCTTGCAACCCTTAGGGCACCATTTGTATCCACATGAATAGGATTTAAAGAATAGAGAAGTGTAACAGAAATAGGGAAGCAGGTTACTTTGTAATACTGAGCTGCTGGATATGTCAGGGGTCTGTCCATCATCAAACTGTAAACACTTCCATCTGATTGGTTATAGCATTACAAAAGATATTACAAGTGTGATAATTGACATCATAAAATTCTGTGTCATACAAGGAGACTGAATAGGAACACTTGAAAAAAGAAATTGGAAAACTGGTACAGTTCTTAAGGAGTAAATAAATATTGATGCTGATTTGCTGAGGTATAGCTATTGATTAGTGGAAGATTTTACATCAAAAGTTAACTGACAGCATCAAATAGAAACACGGAGTTTCCAAAAAGTGCTTTTGCTGTTGTCCAGTAGTGTCTGACCCTTCGAGAACCCATTCAGGATTTTCTTGGAAAAGATACTGGAGTGACTTTCCATTACTTCTCCAGTTTATTTTACGGAAAAGGAAACTGAGACAAACAGGGTTAAGTGACTTACTCAGGGTCACACAGCTAGGAAGTGTCTAAAGCAAGATTTGCACTCATGAAGATGAATCTTCTTGACTTCAGGCTCAGCATTCTATCCAACGTTCCCCCTAGCTGCCCCTAAAAAGGTTGTGGCTTCTGAGGAACAAAAATAGGGGAAGTCTGACTGGGTAACTTCTATGTTTCCCAGTTGCCCTCAGCAAACACTTCTGTTATTATATGATTTTTATAGAATAGCAAGGCCCAGTACACAAAGCAAGTATTAATCCTGATATAAAATGGGATTGATTGATTAATTATTTTCACAATGCTATGAGCACAAGGAGTTTTTCACCATCTTGTCACAATTATAATAGGCATGAAAATTAATGAATAGGAAATATGCTTTATACATCACCTTGTAGGAGAAGTCAGGATAATTCCATCCAATTAAAATTTACTTTGTGTTTTACCCTTTGATTATCTCTGGTTTGATTTATTTATCTTTGGAAAGGGGAACTTTTGATCATTAGATTATAAATACTCAATCTTCTAGACTTCCCACAAATTTATGGAAGGGTTAGTCAGTTGACACTTAGCCCACCTAAACTAATGAAAACATGTATCACTTGAATTCTTAAAATTAAAACCACATACTTTTATGTGCCTTCATGCCTCAGGGGAAAAATGCCCATAGTAACTAAATGCTATTCAACAAGCATTATGTATTTTTCTATTGTATTCAGACCTCTGTCCTAGGACATAAAGCTTATGTAAGACCCAGTAGAGCGCATTAATGGGGGGATGACAGATTAGAATATATGCTCCTTGAGAAAGGGAACTATTTTCGTTTGAGACTTTGTATGATCAGCATCTGGCATAGTGCATGGCACATAGTAAAATCTTAATAAATATTTTGCCAAATTGAGTTATAATTCTGGAGAATGAGACAAAAGCCTTGTTAGGTATGATAGAAACACATATTATGTAAGGAATACATTATAAGGTTACAAACTAAGTATCTGAGGAGGAAGATTATTATCATTGGGTTTGGGAGACGGTATCAGGGGAAACTTCATGACTGAGAAGACATTTTAATTAGATATATGTATATATGTAGATATATGTAGAGGGAGAAAATTCCAAGTATAGGGAAGAGTGAAGGCAATTGCACAAAGTGAAAGAGTGTAAGCCATGAATAAGGGCAGAGTATAATTCAATTTGGCTTTAGCATGGGAAACATGGGAAATAACCAGAAGTGAGGCTGGATAGGTTGAGTGGTGCTAGATTTTTGAGGGATTTGAAATATCCTTTAAGAAAATCATGAATTGTCATTAGGAATGTTCAGCACAGGAAGGGAATCCTTATTAAAAATAGCAATTCCTTCCTTTTGAAACCTCAGTTAAGCACTTTAGTAATTATCAATAATTATAATTTAATGACAATAATGTGTTTCTTAAAACAAAAAGAAACAAACAAATGAATAAAAAACCATGAATTTACTATCATGATACAAAAAATACATAGCACTCTCCCTTCCAAAAAAAACCCCTTCATGTGATTCTCAACACTTGAAAAACTGTTCCAGGAGAGACATAAGCTCTAGCATGTCTTAATAAGGTAGAAATGCTTCAGGAAGGGACCTGGAATCAGACTAGTTGTCTACCACTAGTAGAACAACTTGGCCAAAACAAAGTGACTCATCAACAGGAGACTGATCATCAGTATTATAAATCCTGAAGAATTTCTGCAAATTTGTAGAGAGATTGGTAAACTGCACTTGCTTCACCTATACCAATAAAAGCATGTATCATGTGAAATCTTGATATTTAAACCACGTATATACATTTATGTGTCTATTTCCAAAGACTGGCTATCAGTGATTTAGCTAGGTAGCATAGTATACAGACTTACATCCCTGGAGTCAGGAAGACCCAAGCTCAAATGCAACCTCAGACGGTTACTAGTTTTGTTATTCTGGGAGGGTCACATAACTTCTGCCTCAGTTTCCTCATGTGTAACAGGAAGATTAAAAATAGCACTTACCTCATAAGGTTGTTATGAGGATCAAATGAGATAACAATTGTGAAGGGATTAGCACAGTTCCTGACACATAGTAAACACTATACAAATGTTGGCTATTATTATGCTATCCTAGGAATGTCTGCAAGATTAAATCATACCTTGCTTTGTTAAAAAGAATGAACATTAGTTGAATTAGGAAAAAATTCAATAATAAAATATTCCTTTAGGAGCTTAATGTATTTTCATGTTGCTCATTAAAATCAATTATCTTGAATTCTAGCACTATCACTTGCTCAAAATTCATAGGCACAGAATGTTAGGTTAGAGTTCTCTAACTTGCATTTAGATCATTAAATTATAAGAATTTTGAAAGTTACATGTGCCAAAAATAGGAATAAATTTAATTTTTATGATATGATGGGCCTTGATGATTCTTGAATCTAATCCTTTCAATTTATTGTTGAGAAAAATCAAAGCCCCAAAAGGCGAAATGACTTATCTATTGTCGCACAGCAGATACAGGACTTTTTAATAATGTCATATTATTTTAATACTTTAATGTTTTAAAACACTAAAACAGTTTTGTTTTACTCACAACTCTGTAAGGTGAGAACAGTGAATAGTAATGATCTTTTTTTTTACAGATGTGGAAACTGAGGTTCAAAATATCTGGTAAATTGCTCATGGCCATAGACCAACAAAGCCAAGAAAAGAACTAACATCTTCTCAGTCCAAGTCATTCTACCCTACTGGCTCTCCAAAGCAAAGTTCAAATGCCAGGTCAAAAGGAATTATCCCACTTCAGTTTTGTTCCTTGCAAAATAGATCGATGTAGAACAGAGTTAACAGATGAACTCCTTTCTAGTAAGTATATAATATTATACATACATACATGTGTGTGTATATATATATATATATATATATATATATATGTATATATATAATCACCCATGTGTTGAAAGGAAGCCATTTTTGCTGTACACACTGGAATAAGTAAAGGCATCTTTTTTTGTTTGTTTGTTTGGTTGGTTTTTTTTTTGTAAACAAGCAAAGATGACAAAGAGGCTTTATTCGCCATTTGAAATTTTGGTATATCAACCAGGAGACCAAAAATAAAGCAATCTCCATAATACATTGAGCTCATGTGTGTTAAGCTGAACACCATCATGTCTGAAATCCATCTCCCTCTTCTAATGGCCTCGCCTATGGCTCTCTAGATTGCAATCCCAGATTGACAACAGTTATGTATATTCTATCCTGTTTTTCTGCCTTTTTTGTTGCAGATTTTTTTTGTAAAGAAAAGGAAACTGCTTAATTAACTCCCTATTTCAGATATTAAAATAAGCCAGGATAAATCTCACTGACACTATATGGTTCCCCAAGTTGATACTATATGAATTTTATTTCTCAGTTGAGACAATTGAATGGCTTGCTTAAAGAAAGTAACCAAAAGAAAAGCAAACTAAAAAATCTTCCCTTGAGTGAAGCAGAGCTATGCAATTCTAAATGAGAATCATCTTGATGGAGACATGTAAAGAGTTCCGGAATACATGTACAGCCATGATAAGTTTTTTGCAAATGTTAGGTAAAAGGGAGAAAAAAAGCATTTATAACTCCGGGCACTGAGAATAATAGATGAATTTATTTATGTGTCATAGGATGGTACTCCTCTTGGTAAATGGGTAGAAATGTGAGAAATGCAAAAGGCTTTCAAGTGATGTTTAGACTGATGTTTCAACTAATGTTTAGATAACTTTTGAATTGATATTTGGTTATGTATTATTGTTATAGGTTTACAAATGTGAAAATTGAGACTCAGTGGAGAAGAAATTTGGCTAAGGTTACAAATAACTATGTAATGGTGTCAGGATTTGAAACTAGGAATTCTGAATGACAGGTCAATTGTCTTCCAACAACATCATCCTGATTATAAAAAAAATCATCTTTATGGGTATATTAATATGATAAAAATTGGTAACAAAAATAATATGATTAGCACTTACATAACATTACATGTTATTTAATTTGACTAAATAAGATAAAAAAATGAAAATGGTAATCAGTATAATTTGTTAATACCAATGATTCTAGAGTCCTTGAAGTACACTTAAGTTGTTGAATTCTTAAAATAACATTATAAGTTAGATATTAGGTGTTTCGTTAGTCTCATTTTATCAATAAGGAAAACGAAGATCAGAAAAGTTAAACAAATTGACCCAGAATGAAACAACAAGTAAGGAGAGGCAGGATATGAATCTATTTTGAATGCATGGAACATTATCAGTCACTGGTAACATGAAGAAGGTGCTTGAAATAAAAAAGAAATAGAAAAAGGCAAAATAGTTCCTGCTCACAAAATGAAGGTGAAGGGGTATAGGGATGACATGACCAATTCTGGGAGTGGGACATGGTGGTGACATCAGAGAAGTTCTGAAGTAGTGCATTCAGGTGGGGAATGAGGAAAGTTTTTCCTGAGACCCCTACTTCAATGGAAGCTTTAGTTGTCATAACTCCTTTCTCCAATTAGAGGGGCAAAGGGTGGTGATGAGATGTAAGTATCAAGTGTGATTTGATCTTGCAAGATGATGGTGTTTCCCAATGATAAAATTCCTAGGGAATAGTAAAATAGAGAAATCTCAAACTAGTGTAGTGAGGTTACAAATATTATAATTTTATATAACTGTATATATTATTATAATTATTTATTTATAAGTAAAATTTAAAAAAAAACAAACAAAATTTACAGATGTCAATTTAGCATAGCAAATCTCAATTTGCTGTAAGGAAGACCAGGGTTTAAATGCTTCCATTGATACTCACAGCTATTCAATCAATGACAAAATTTTAACCTCTATGAACCTCAAGCAAATTTTGAAGACTAGAAACCAGTTAAAATAGGTTATATTGGGTGAAGATAGATCTCACACACCAAAGAAATCACAGGTCTTTATCATAATGACTAATGAATAAACTTGGCTTAGTAAGGAATCATAATTTAGCCAAGGTTACATATTAAAAAATAACAGACTTCTAATGTAAGATAAGGTTTATACAATTTCTTTCAAATTTAGTGCTCTTTCCACAGCACCGTTTGATTGAAATAATATATATGAACCCATCTAGAAGGTTTTGGATTTATTTCCCCAATTTCCTCTTCCTTTGTCACCTTTTGCTTCTTGCACCCATTTCAGTGTACTATGTTCCTTATCTTTTCCACGTCTATGGGGCTAATGTTATCGAATTCCTTGAACTAATTCATCTCAGTAAAACACACACACACACACACACACACACACACACACACCCCTAAACTCTAACCTATCTAGTTTTCATCTTACAAAACTTTTACTAAAAACTAGTCACCAGGGGTTTCTTTAAGTGTCTACTACCGTATTCAAAGAATAAAAGCAAAGATACTATAGTGGTAAAAACACGATTTCAAAGATATACAATCCCTTATCTAGGAACTTGAGAAATCTCTTTTTCTCTCTTTCTTCAAGAACTGGAAGAACAAAGCAGGTCATGGCAGAGGGAAATCCTTGCTATGTGTTCATCTTCACATATCTATTTTATTCATTCGTGTATTAGTTCATAACATTAATAGCATTTATGTACACACCTATATAATATGTGGAGAACTGGACTTATAATATTTATCTGAGCAATATCCTAAGATAAATTCCCACTGCCTATTCACTTGCACAGATGTTCTCTCTATTACCATTTAGAGAGTTTCCAGACTTCTCTTTGAGCATGGAGAAGTCAGGTGACCCATCATTATTAAACATATATTATCTTGATCTTCAAAAGCTAACTTCAGGGTACTTTTGCTTTATTGGAGTAAAAATAGGGAAGTAAAAACTACCCAGTAAGCAAGATGTAATGGAAAGAATACTGTGCTAGGGGGGCAAAAGTGTAGCACTGCTTCCCTTCTCTTTATCTTTCCACCATTGGGACTGTGGATAATTAATTTACCCTCTCTAGTTACACTTGTTCATCTTCCAGATGAGTGATTTTGACTTGATATTCTTGATGATGCCTTTTAAATCCAACTCTACAATGCTGTAACAAAACTTCTAATAAAATCCCATACTTCTCTACTGATAGCTAACATTCATCAGATTCTTTAAGTTATATGAAACATTTAACTCAAAACAAAGGTTTAAGTCAAGTTGTACATATATTAATGTTTCCAGTTAATAAATGAGAAAGTTGAGACTCAGAGAAGTTAATTTGATTACTCAAAGTCACAAAACTAGTAAGAGTCAGACGTAGGAACCGAATTTTCAGATTTTATTTTTATTTTTAATTTGATTGAGTCTATCTTGCATAAGCTAGAAGAGCAATAGGTAGTTATTGGCCCAAACCTACTACTGATCAGAACACTACATTTGACTTACTCCATTTCTGAACTTGATCAGTTCTCAATTCCTTAGGCAGCATGGGGGTCTCCATTCCTGGGGAATTACCATTTTGAGGCTAGATATAGTGTACACATAGAACTGACTTAATCTGCTGCTGCTCTCAAGCTACTTGCCCCATCTTCTCTCAGTAGCATGGGTTACAGGTATACTCCAGCATCCCTAGCTGAACCTAAGTTTTCTGTCTCAGAGTATTCATAATACGCTTCTATAAATTTTGATACAGCACCTTAACAGAAGCATCATTCACAGAATAATGAGAACACTGGCTCTAGATTTGAGGTACTTCGATTCAAGTCCTTACTGTTTCACTACTTGTGTGATATGGGCAAGTTAATTAATGTCTCGTCTTCAGATCCACATCTTTAAAAGGAGGAAATTGGAAAAGGTGACATAGGAGGTTTCTCCACCACCCCCACACCCGTGTCCCAGCCCTCAGTCATAAATGCATTATATGATGATCCTATACATTGCTGTTTCTTAAATGTTTTCTTAAATGTTCCTGAGTTGTTTCAGACTCAGTTGAGACCAAAGGTATACTGACATTCTGGCAGCAACAGTGGACTCTCAAGTCAGACACTTTTATGGCCATGTTTAAATCCTTAACTGAAAAGAGATTGAAGTCCTCTTCTCTTATTTCATCAACATGTTGTACAATAAACATAGTAGAATAACATAATTTAATTAAAAAAAGCCCTAGATTTAGAGTTAGAAATATACTGCTTCCTCTACAACAGTGTCAGAAAGACCTAGAGCCACATGTTGTTGGGATGTGGAGTTTTCATTAAAGTCACAAGGCAAAGACATATCTAATCTGTCGGATTTGGTGATGAGAGTGGGAGGGAAGAACACACTAGAGGAGAACAAAGTACACTACAGAATACAATCTGGAGTTGTTCCTCCCTCAGCCAAGAGTGTGTAATAATCTGGCAGAGATTGTAGAAAGTGTAGAGCAGGGCTGAGGGGTAGGGCCAAGGAGAACACACATCAATGTTGTTTGAACAGCAGAGGTGAGAAATTTTTTCTTCTTCCTAGATCATAAGGAAAGGAAGGCAGCACCAGAAGGGTATGGACAAAAGGATATAGTTTGTTTTGATGAATACTGGCTGATTATAAGCTGAACCATTCCTATTTCCCAACTCTTGGCTCGCTGTACCTTTCACTTGTTTCTAAGCATGTTCCATTATTTTGTTATAAACTTTGTTTAATGGAACTAAAATTATTCCTTATATATTCCTGTGGCTAATAAAGGAGTGGCCATTTCCTTGGATCCATTGATTTGCAGGATAAGGGTTTACAGACTAGCTGTCAGAAAAAAAAAAAAAACGATAATTACAATTTTCCACAGCTCAAGACTACGAATCCAAACCAAACACAATCTCTCTCTCCTCTCCTCTCCTCTCTTCTCCTCTCCTCTCCTCTCTTCTCCTCTCCTCTCCTCTCTTCTCCTCTCCTCTCCTCTCCTCTCTTCTCCTCTCCTCTCCCCCCTCTTTCATTTTCTCTCTCAGAACTAGGGGCATAATCATGAGCCATTCATATGTTTTAACAACAGTCCCATGAGTGGAATTGGTATGAACTTAGACCTTTCACTCTGCCCCATTAGACTGTGAGCCTTAGCTGTTTTGTTTTTGTTTTTGCTTTTTCGACATGTAAGTCAGATACCTGATTCACAAAGAGCAGAAAAGGCTTCAGGCTCTATCATAAGAGCTAATGTTATCTTAGACATAAATTTGTTCCTTCTGCCACATACTGGTTTTATCCCTTTACAATAGTCATGGCCAGCTGTGAAAATCCCTCTTCTCATTTACGTTTTCATATCTACACACAACCGCAACAAACATTACCTCAACTTACTTTAGCCTGTCCCATCATGTAGTTTATAGTCTGACTCTCAGATGTTTCTCTGAAAATTCAGAGCATAATAGATTCAAATGTTACATCAAAACATTGAAAGTATTCTGGGCCCTTCTAATCACATTTAAAAAAATTCTATAACCAGCTCAACTCTATTTTTTAGCCTTATTTCCTTCCATTCTATGACATTTATCCTACACACACACACACACACACACACACACACACACACACACACACAGGCACGCATGCATGCACACACTTATAACATGAAGGAACAAATAGGATCTATCTGAAAATAAATGTTAGTTCAATTTGGTCAGAATGTAGGACACATGTCATTGAATCAAGGAAAATAAGGCTTGAAAAAAAGAGTGAGAATGAGTTATATAAAATAATAAATGTTATTAGGAGGATCCTAGCCTGTGTTCCTTCTGAGGCATAGTGTTTTCAACATTTTAGAGTAAAATTTGGATCCATTGTGCTTTGTATTTTCATAGACACATCTGAAAGTCAGAGGGTACACCATATGACAGGACAGGCTGGAATAGGTTGAGATAGTTTTGTTAGGATTTGGTTAGATATGGAAACTTTGATTTATTCTAGTAATTAAACATGGATCAAGATGGTTGGCCACCATATGCTTGTCCACTGGAAACATTTGTTTTGTTCCTTAGTCTGCAGATAGCATCTTGCAGTCATGTCTGCTTCAGCTGAAAATTCATTTTACTAGCATTCAGGCATGATATGTATCAATATAACTAACAAATAGCAGGAAAACCATTTCCATTTCTGTCAGATCCTACTTGTTTTAACACCTACATCAAATGGATGGAAGTTAGTACCTAAAATCAAAGTTAGTTTCCCTGGCTAAAAAAAGAAAAGCTCCTGAATTGATCTCATCTCTCTAATTTTCGAACAACATTCACTATATAGAAAGCTGCTTCTGGTATAGGTATGCAAAGGGTTAATGGTCAATTGCAGCATCAGGGCACCCTGTATTATCACAACTAGGATGGAAGAATGACAATTGGTATGTAGATGAGGAAGGCAACAGACGTTACTAGTAACCTTGTTAGGCACCTGCCTTTCTCCTCTGAGGCTCTAACCAGCTTAAAAAAACAGAGTTCTCTCTGGCTCCTCAACCATTATTTCTAAGGTGGCTTTAATACTTTGAATCAGAAGTTTTCAGAAGGAATAGGCACAAAGCTGGATGGCAGAGCAATGCAGTCATGGACAATTTGATTGACTAGTGACTTTTCTTGGGTGTCTGTTTCTGCTTTCCCCTCTTTCATTATCAATGTCCCTGAAAAGAGAATCTTTGTAGAATAGACTGGACTTTTGAGTTGCTAGAGGTTTTAAGGCATAGTACATAGGAAAGTATCAGGCACTGATTAATATACAACAAGTAGTATGACAGCTGTATTCTTGACCACAGATTTAGACAACATCTGTATTCTCACTGGAATACTTGTGTCAGAGGTTTGGAATTCTGACAATTTGTGGCAATTGGAAAGTGTAACCTGGGACTGGACAGAGTAAGACTATCCCTTATGTGGCAATCTAGGAAGTTCAGAGACTGGGCAAATAGTAGGAGGCAAAGACTTAGAAATACTCTAAAAGTAATGCCAAAAAAGAGCAAGTAAGAAAAAGGAAGATCCAGGAAAGGCCTACAAAATAGAAAAATCAGGCAATTAAAAGGGAAGGAGATAAAGTTACCAACAACATTTGCTGCTTTGTGATTTTTGTCAGTTATATAGGTGATGGTGACCATATACTGCTTCGTATTCTCATGGGACCAGCTTGTTAGGACAACAGAAGAAAGCCAGTGCCAATAGTGCAGTGTTCCCCTCCAATGAACAGGAGAAGCAACACTGTACATCATAAAATTGTAAAAAAAAATAGTTCTCCTGTAGTGAAAGAACTCATTTTGTTCTACCTTAATTTAACCTTCCTAGTCTCCCTTTACCTTACCCATAATATTGAACTCGGGAATGCACAAAGTCATCATGGTGTAATTAATAAAATGTTGTTCTTGGAGCTCTGAAGAATTGTGTTTAAGTCGTTTCTCTGACACTTCTAGCTGTGTGACTAGGGCAAAATAACACCTTCTCTGAACCTCAGTTTGATCATCCTTAAAACTGGGTTGAAACAGTCAAAGTATCCACTTCGGTGTTGATATTATGATAAAAAGAGAAAATATATGATAATACAGATAAAATCAAGAGAGTCTAGAATGATGGATGAGACTCTGACCTTTAAGTTAAGCATGGCTTATTTCAAATCCTCTTTTAAATATTTACTTGCTATGTGACCATGGGCAAACAGTTTCTCTGTATCTCCTTTGCTCATCTATAAAATGGAGGCTAGATTGATGTCATCTAAGGCCCCTTACAGTTTTAAGTCTATTTTCTTATTATTTTTACTAAAAAAACCAAACTGTGTTAACCATAAAGCATATAAATTATAGTTATTATAATCCTTATTATTGAACATTTTATCAGGCAAATCTTTTTATCTCTTCAACCCTCTGTTTTTTTTTTAAAATCTGTACCATGTAGACAAGGTTGCTTGCCATGCTGATGGATCTTTTTTAAACTTTAAAATGGGAATTATTGATATCTCATTAAACTATTATTTTTTCCACATGATACTCCAAATTTTTTCCTTACATTATAGAATATTGCATCCTGGAACACTGCAGATGCTCCTGGGAGAATTTTGTTAAGTACCCAAAAAAGTTTATATGTCTGACCATGGATATGGGAAAGACCATGTGGATAAGATTTTTGATTGATCAGATTACAACATGGATTGATATGTTTGTTGGTATGTAATTCTGGAAAAAGCATCTAAATGGACAGTGAGTTGAGATGAGAATTGAACATGAGGAAAGTGGTCCAGATGGTCTTCAGAAAACTATGAAGCTCCTTTAATAACCCTTACCTTCCTATGAAAGCAAATCCCTGTCTTCTTAATACCAACATTCTACAAGTAATGTGATACAATGCACCAAGGTGTATAATGCAACAGTCACTGGAAAACTAAAAATGAATATCATCCAAAGGAAAATGGAAAAGTACATCAGGGATTTGAATAGGCTGCAACATATATACAGTGAGGAACTAAGAGGAAGGCAAGGAGTATTCATGTTAATGGAGGAGACAACATGCAACTATTTTAGAACATGTTTTAATATGTATACACATCTATGTATATATGCACACCTACACACATCTATGCACATATACATGTATGTATATGTGTTTATACATACATACATGCATGCACACTATTGGTTAAGGTACCATTTAAGCAGAAAGCATTAAAAGGTAAAGTTGGATATGGCGAGAGTGAAGTGGGATGACTCTTGTAGAAGGCAGGGTTTGAGTAGAATCTTAAAATAAACCAGGGGAATTAAGTAACATGTGAGGGATCAGAGTAATTTAGACCTGGAGGGCAGCCAGTGCAAAGCCATTAAGCCTAGAGGTAGAAGGATGGGTTTGAGGAAGGGCAAGTAGACCCGTATAGCCAGGAGGCTATATGGTAGGGGCTAAGAAGGAAGAAGTTTGGAAAGGGAAAAAGAAATAAGCTTATAAAAAGCCTTAATTGCCAAATGGAATAGTTGATATTTCATCCTGAAGGTAATAAGGAGCCACTGATGGTGAACATATTTGAGCCATATGTGTATGCATATTCAGAGTTCTAATATGGAAATAGCACAGGCATTTGTATAAGTAAGAATGCAGGTCAGGTCTAAGAAAGTATATACTGGCTCTGGTGTAGAAGAGAAAATTGTTGCATTTTCAATGTGAGCATTTAAGCCTAAGAAAAAGAATCTCTCCCCTCAATAAGCTTACCTGCTATCACAGGAGATGATATCTACATATGTAAGTAAATACAAACGTAGTGATAGGGACTAGACCTATAATTCTACTGGCATCACAATTTATGCAAGAGCAAATTTGTCTTTCCTGAAACTTACAGAGCCAGACAGCTGGAGATTATTTATACAAACCAACCCATGTACCCACCTCCACCCCCACCCCTGTGTATTCATGTGAATGTGTGTACATGTATATAGTTGGTGGGTACACATATGTGTATGTGTATGCATATCCATATGTATATATATAAGCATATGTATGTAATTTCATGGATGTGTATGTGTGTGTAATATATATTTTATATAATATATGTGTACATAAAATGTGTGTGTGCATGTACATGCATGCCTATATGTGTATACATATAGGTGTATGTGTATATACATATGCATGTATGTATATGCATGCATATATCCATTAATTTATATATGAACACCTATGTAGCTATATATAACTATCTGTATATGTACTATATATTGTATATGCACTTTATATAATTGTGTTTATATTTACTTACATGCATGTACTTTATCATATAATAAATATACTAGGCATGTATGAATATACTATATTTATATACTAAGCATATTAAGTATATACTATATATCATTGCAGACTTCAAATGTATTTCATGTATACATATATGTATATAATATTTTACATATATACTCATATATACAAATTATATACAGATTAAACTGCAAGGTATATTTGTTGGCAAAGAAGAGGCAGATAGCATCTTGCTGCAGAAAAGTACATCTGTTAAACACTATCTTTTTAACTTTGCTGATATATAGGTATAGATCATGGAATACTAAATTGTCACATTAATCATTATTTCTTTTACCCCAAAACACAGCAGAAGGGCACATACTGGGGTATAGGCAAGTTGCAAAACTTTCCACATAAGATTTCTTATAAAAGACATAATTTATAATGCACATATCTGGAAAAAGCTATGTGAGTTTATCATGAAGGCTAGAATTTGAAAAAAAAATAGCCTGAATCCTTTGCTGGTAACTGAAATGTATCAGAAACAACTGAAGGCCTTTAGAACTCAGTGGAGTATTTGTGGAAAGAAAAGTACAAGAATTCCACATAATGAGAAGGCTTGATGAGAGATGAGATTTGCCATGTGGACTGATGCTATATAGTGATGTACACCAATTGCTAAAATCACAGAATAATAGAATCAGATAATCTCAGTTAGAAGAATAAAGGACCATTTAATCTAAACTATCTAAGAAGTGGTCATTCAAATTGCCAATGAAGATATCTAGCGAGAGTGAGGGTCAGGGGCCTGAGGGAACCCTCAGCCTATAAAAGGAAAATATTGAACCATTTCACTTTTCAGTGGTTCAAACTTTATGGCAGGTTTTGTTATTAATGTTGTCTCTCCAAATATACATCTCCCTTCCTCCAGCTTCCACTCATTGCTCTTAGTTTCAAACTTTGCATTCAAATAGAACAAATCTAATTGCTCTCACACATGAAAGCCTTTCAAATTTGTGAGGGCAGTACTCACATTCCCCTAATTTTCTCTGCTCTAGGCAATTTAATCTTAAATTCAGACATTTCCAAAAAGCTCATAGAGACATTTCTACCCCTCTGAAGGTCCCTTCTATTTATGCCTGGCCATCAATGTATCAATAGGACCTGGATCAGTGAAATTTTTGATGAATAATAGGAATCTTCTAGACTCACCTAGACTACCTCAGCCCCTCGCTTTTCCTCCACCCAAATCTACATACACAGGCAATTCCTTCTTAGGGCCTTGGAGTTCCTCAGTCATTAGATCGGCCTGCTGCTTTAAATGCCTACTTTCCAACTAGTTCATTGTATCATAATAGGCCAAGAGATATACCTAATTCTTTCAACCACTTACAAGGCATTTCCTATGTAGCATCACTGATTTTCATCTACTGATTAAAGCACTGAACTCTTCCCATATTGATTAAACATTAACTTTCCCCTAGTTTACCCCTTTGACTGATTGATTCCTTCAATCTATCTGGGCCTTTTATTGTTGTATTAATTGGAGTGGTGTGGAAACACAATATATAGTATATAATACATTCATCTGAGTCTCTATAGTCATCACCCTGTCTCAAGGACTGAGAATAAAAATGATGATGATACATTTGTTTTCATTCTTTAATACATCTTTAGTTTCTTCAGTATGCATCCTACTTTTATCCTTAAATCATTCATAATGATTTGTGCATCCCAATGTGTGAAGGCCTTCCTTTGCATCTTTTTATAATTGAAGGGTACTGGTATAGCACTTAGGCAAAGCTGCTTCTGTCTCTCCATCTGATTACGTGACCTGTCTATCTCCTTTTCTTCCTTAACTTGTCCTTGAAGATGCATTTCATTCTACTTCTCACACATAACCATCATTGGCCATATGTTCCAGCTTGCTTAAGTGCACTGTACATCTTTCCATTCCCCTTCAACTTACTTGTAAATGTCATTATTTTGAGATCATGTTGTTCTGTGATTTGCAGAGATAGCATAACATTGGAAGAATACTGGCATTAAAGTGATAGGCATTTGCGGCATCTAACAGCTTGGGTAACTCAAAAAAATACCTTGCAATTTCCAGAATACCATGCAGACTAATCTCCTTCATTCAGCAGTGATATATAAGCACCTACTATGTGACAAACACTCTGCTAGTTGCTTGGCATGAAAAACAAAATTAAAAATTACATGCAAGGGGCATCTAGGTGGTGCAGTGAGTAGAGCACCGGCCCTGGAGTCAGGAGGACCTGAGTTCAAATCCGGCCTCAGACACTTGACACACATACTAGCTGTGTGACCTTGGGCAAGTCACTTAACTGTAATTGCCCTGCTCCCCAAAAAATACAACAAAAATTGCATGCAATATGTCAAAAAATAACCCATATATACAAATACATCAGTACAGAATTTAAATAAATTATACATCAGGGGACATCAATCCCAACCTGGTTATGTATAAGAGGGATGAAAAAAGGCCCATATGCAGGTGGTAGCACTGGACGATGAGGGAGCTGAAGGGATTATAGCAGCAAATGGGAGTGGAAATTATATGAACTACATTGACTCCATATTGTGACTCAATTTTGTTATCTACTTCAGTTCTCTTTCTAAACAATTATAGGTCTAGTCCAATTTCTGTCTTTGGAGGAAAATTTATTCAACTGTGGTAATTGTGAGAGGACTTTGTTGAATTGTTTGAACCTAAACTTACATAACTGGGAAGCTAGACTTGCTTCTTAGAGACCCTTAAATAAGGACCTAGGGTATGCTGACCAGAAATCCAGTCATATCCAAGAATTGATAACATGGAGTTTTCTCACAGTTACACACCTCAAGCAGTCTACATGTGTCTTATTCAAAAACTGGCTCTGTATTGAAGAGTTATTGTTCCCATGTACCTTTGATTGAATACAGATACTTGGAGGGAGTAGCCCACCTCTTCTTCTGATTTCAGGGAATCACACTTGTTTGTTCTTCCCCTCCTAACTTGAAAAGTCCTCCAATTAGAAACCAGATTACCAAATTTTGTGTTCTGGTTAATTGTTTTCTTTTAATTAATTGGATTTATTTGATTACCAGTTTTTTAATGCATAAAAAATCTGTCTCTCTTCAGCGTCCAGGCCTAAGCTCAGGAGGTCTAGTTCCAATTTGTTATGTAATTGGTATGCATTGCTTAATAAATCTACATGCTTGGAAGCTTGAACCTTTTTTTTTTTTTTTTTTTTTTTTTTTTACTGAGCCATGCATCTTTCACCCACCACAAATGCTACCTGAAAGAAAATTTCCTTGCAGATTTATGTAGTATGTATGTTTAAAAGTCACCTCATTCTGGATCACATAAATATACAGCAAGAGGAGCAATTAGGTGGCACAGTAGATAGAGCACTCGTCCTGTTGTCAGGAGGATCTAAGTTCAAATCTGACCTCAAATACTTGATACTTACTACCTGTATGATCTTAGGTAATTCATTTAACCCCAATGGCCTCACCAAAATAAGTGAATGAATGAATGAATGAGTGAGTGAGTGAATGAATAAACAAATTAATTAATGAATATGCAAAGAGGATGTACACTAAGAGTTTTCCATTGATATTTACTAGTTGTATTAATTCTCAGATCTTCTTCTCATTTCTATATCTCTCAGGAAGATACCCCTCCCAACTGTATTTCTGTCCTATTCCTTCTGTTTGACTAGTTTTTGCAATTCTTTTGAAACTTGTTTTATACTACTGATGTTGACTTTGGCAATTATTTCTTGTTCCCAGGCCTTTGAATTTTCCATATTGCATTAATGAGGCTTTATTGTGCAAAATTGTGATTAAGAAAATGTTGATCTCTATAGTCTGCAAACCTCCTTCTTCACAATAGCCCTATGGGAGAGGTAATACAATATCACTTTCTGTGCGTATGAATGGGTGCATATATAAGCAATGTAAACACATTCATGTACCTATAAACGCACACATATACACATACATACGTATCTGGATATATTGCTAAATAAAATAGCATTTATTCAACAGTTTAATATTTATCTCTTTACATGGACTATGTTAAAAACAGAGCATGTTATTGAAAATACTAGTTGTATTTATGGATACTCATTTTTAAATTTTTTAAATGGTTGATACATAAATATTTCATACTTAAGGTTTCGAATGATCTATATGAATATAAATGCATGCCTCAGTTTTTTGTCTTGTAAAATGTGGATCATGATGTGATAAGAGCCACAATTTCACAAGAATGTTGTGAAGATCAAAGGAGACAATATTTGTAAAGTGCTTAGCATGATGCCTGCCATAGACAGATATAGATATAGATATCTACATATTATTTAATGTGTGTATGCACACTTCCAGGAGCCAAGATGGAGTAAGCAGTAAATCTCTGTCATTTTCCCTCATTGATCTCTGAAAACAAAGAAACAAAGAAACAAAGAAAAAAAAAACAGAAAATAGGGCCCTGAGAAAAATCCTGGAATAGCAGGGACACTGGAAAAATGGAATGGAACAATCTTTTAGCCCAGGTAACTTGGAAGATCAGGCAGAAAAGTCAATGTCACTTTGGTAAAAGGGAAGCACATTTCAGGACAAGAAGCAATCCAGCAAAACAACGAGCACCACCTCAGCAAATCAGCAAGAGTTTCTGAGCCCCAGGGTGGTGTATTAGTCAAATACCAACCCCAAGTCCCTCACAAGCCTTAGCACAGTCAAGAGAACTGGCAGACCCCAGCTCAGAGAACTACCATGTGCCCAACAGCACAGCCCCAGCAAGGCAAGCATGCTCTAGTGGCTAGGCCTCCATGTGCTTCAGTGTAGCCTCAGGGGAATGCAGAAGAAACCCACCTGGCCCCAGCACACACAAAAGCACCCCAGCTCAACAGTAGGATAAGCTGCCAGACACCTACAGCTTCCAACTGCCAGCATCTGAGGCCCTATCACACAAAACCAGTGAATAGGCCCCTACTCCCTAGCATGAGAAGCTTGGGACAGTGCCCCCTGTACCCCAGAAACATAGCTCAACTTTAAAAGACAGGAAATAGGCAAACATTATGAGAAAAAAGCAAAAAAAGAATAGATCATAGACAGTTTCTATGAAGACAGGGAAGATCAAAACACAAAGTGAGAAGAGGGCAACATTGTCAATATACCTATATCCAAAACCTCAAAATATGTGGGAGAGTCAACAACTTGGAAAAGGAAGGACAAAAAATTGACTGAAGAAAGCAATTTCATAAAAATACAATTGGGCACATTGAAAAAAAAATCGACTGAAGAAAATAACTCCTTGAAAAGTAGAATTGGCCAAACAGAAAAGGAGGTTCAAAAATTCACTGAAGAAAATAACTCCATGAAAAGTAAATTGGCGAAATGGAAAAGGAGGTAAAAGAGCTAACTGAAGAAAAACAAAAACTTAAAAGCTAGAATTAGGCAAGTAGAAGTGAATGATTCTAGGAGACATCAAGAATCAATCAAAGAAAATCAAACAAATGAAAAAAATAGAAGAAAATGTAAAATATTTTGTTGGAAAAACAACTGACTTGAAAAATAGATCCAGGTGAGATAATGTAAAATGTATTGGTCTACCTGAAAGCAATGTTCAAAAATAGAGCCTGTACACCATCTTTCAACAAATTATCAAGGAAAATTCCCTAAGGTCCTAGAACCAGAGGTGAAAATAGTCATGGCAAAAATCAACTTCTTGAAAGAGGTACAGAAAAGAAAACACCAAGGAATATTGTAACCAAATTCTAGAATTAACAGCTCAAGGAGAAAATACTGCAAGCATCTGGAGAGAAATAATTTAAATTTTGTGGAACCACAGTCAGGATTACACAGAACCTAGCAGCTTCTATGTTAAGGGATCAGAGGGCTTGCAATATGATGTTCTGGAAGACAAAGAAACATGGATTACATCCATGTATCAACTACTCAGCAAAACTGAGCATAATCTTTCACAGTAGGAAATGGACATTCAATAATGTAGGGGATTGCCAAGCTTTCCTCATGAAAAAAACAGAGCTTAAAGGAAGACTCGATCTTTAAATACAAGACTCAACAGAAGCATAAAAAAGGTAAACAGGAAAGAAAATAAAAACATGCTATTCAGTAAGGTTAATATATTTATACACTTGATGACAAAATGATACTTATAACTCTTGAGAACTGTGTCTTTGCTATGACATTAGAAGGGGTATACTTAGTCGAACTTTGAATAGGCAAAGAAGAAAAGAAAAGCTATCACTCTTTGTAGATAATATGGTGGTATGCATACTTAGAGAATCCTAGAGAATCAACTGAAAAAACTTCTTAAAATGATTAAGAACTTTAGAAAGTTGGAAGACATAAAATAAACCCACATAAATAATCAGCATTTCTGTCCAGCAGGAAGAGAGAGAAAAATAAATGCAATTTAAAGCAACTGCAGACAATATGAAATATTTGGGAGTCCATCTGCCAAAACAAACCCAGGAACTATATGAACACAAGTACAAAACACCTTTCACACAAATAAATTTAGATCTAAATAGTTGGCAAAATATCAGTTGCTTATGGGCAGCCCAAGAAATTATAATAAAAATAATAATTCTACCTAGCTTAATTTATTTATTCAATGCCATACCAATGAAATTATCAAAAAAATATTTTATAGAACTAGAAAAAATGATAACAAATTTCATCTGGAAAAATGAAAGGTCCAAAACATAAAGATGATTAATGAATAGAAATGCAAGGGAAGGTGGCCTTGATCTACCAGATATTATAAAGCATCAATCATCAGAACTATTTAGTACTGGCTAAGAAATAGAGGGATGGATCAGTAGAAAAGGGTAAGTACACAAGATAAAAGTCAATGACTATAGTAACCTGCTCCTTGATAAATACAAGGACTCCAGTTTCTGGGATAAATCTCCCTATTTGAAAAAAACTGCTGGGAAAACTGGAAAATAGTATGGCAGAAGCTGGGCATAGGCAAAAACTTACACCATATGCCAAGATATGGTCAAAATGGGTACACGTGGTGGACATAAAGGGTAGCACTATAAGCAAATGAGGAGGGCAAGGTATAGTTTACTTGTCAGATCTACGGAGAAGGAAAGATTCTGTGACCAAATAAGATCTACGTAACATCATGAAATGCAAAATAAATAATTTTGATTACATTAGTTTTTTTTTTTTTTTTTGCACAAACAAAGCCAGTGCAACCAGGATTAGAAAGGAAGCAGAAAGCTGGAAAAAAAAACTTTACATCCAGTGTCTCTCATGAAGGCCTCATTTTCAAAACATAGAGAACAGAATCAAATTTATAAGAATACAAATCATTCTCCTATTGAGAAATGTTCAATGGGTTTGAGAGGAAGTTTTTAGATGAAGAAATTAAAGGCATATATAATCATATGAAAAAAATGCTCTAAATCATTATTGATTAGACAAATGCAAATTAAGAGAACTCTGAGGTACCACATCACACCTATCAGCTTGACCAACATGACAAAACAGGAAAATAATAAATGTTGGAGATGATGTGGGAAAATTGGAACACTAATGCATTGTTGGTGTAGTTGTGAACTGATCCAGTAATTCTGAAGAGCAATTTGGAACTATGCCAAAAGGGCTATAAAACTGTGCATAACCTTTGATCATTACCAGATTCTGTATGCCAAAGTCATCATAGAAAGTGGAAAAGGACCCACATGTACAAAAATATTTTGAGCAGCTCTTTTTTTGTGCTGACCAAGAAATGGTAATTGAGGGAAGCACATAAGTTGGGGAATGGATAAATAAGTTGTGGTATACAAATATAATGGATACTATTGTTCCATAAGAAATGATGAGCTGGTAGATGTCAGAAAAACCTGGAAAGACTTTCATGAACTGATTCTGAGTGAAGTGAGAGTACCAGGAGAACACTGTACACACTAACAGGAGCATTGTGTGATGACTGACTTTGACAGACTTAGTTCTTCTCAGCAACTCGATGATCTCATACAATTCCAAAAGACTAAATGTGGAAATTGCTGTCTACATCTAGAGAAAGAACTATGAAGTCTGAATATAGATCAAAGCATGCTATTTCTCTCTCTCTCTTTTCTTCTTTCTTGTGGTTTTTCCCTTTTTTTAACTAATTTGGAAATATGTTTAATATGATGGCACATGTATACCATGTATTAGACTGCATGCTATCTTGCAGGGGGGAGGAGAGGGCAGAGGAAAATTTAGAACTCAAAATCTGATAAAAGTGAATATTGAAAAAAATAAATGTGTGTATGCATGCATGTATATGTGTATATGCGTACATATATACATATATAATTCACACATACACACATATATACTCAATATATGTCTAATCACTAACAAATCTAATCACCATTGTTGAGTATGGGGGGGGTGGGCAATGCCAAGATGGCAGAGAAAGAAGCAGGGATTTGCTTGGGGTCTCCCACAAACCCTTCCTATGACCTGTAAAAAATGACTCTAAACAAATTCTAGAGCAGCAGAATCCACAAAAGACAGAGTGAAACAAATTTCCAGTCCAGATAACCCGGAAGGTTGACAGGAAAGGTCTATTGCATTCTCTGGGAAAGGAGGGCAGACCAATTCTCACAGCACCAGCACAGACTAGGCCTCCAAGCAAACCAGGAGCAAGTGTCAGGGGACTGAATCACTGACAGCTGTTGCAGTTTCCAGACTTCTCAACTCAAAAACCCCAAAGACAACTTAGAAGGTCAGTAGGAAAGGTTTGTCAGACCTGGGTGATGGAGAAGTGCTGTCCAGCAGCTGCTTCTGGAGCTCTTAGCCCACAGGTTGGCAGATCAAGCAGCTCATCAGAGGAGGATTGCAAGGATCTCTTTGCTGGCACTGAGGCAGGATTCTCTTGCATTGCCCATGCTTGGATCTTGGTTGCAGTCATGGGTGGCAGTCCTGGGGTGAGGAAGAGTATTGGCATGGTGGAGTTTGTGGCAGTGGTAGGGAGGGAATCCTTATCACAATTCCAAGGCAGGAAATAGTGATTGTGTTCACTCACAGACCAGAGCACAAGCCAGGAAATGAGTAAACAACTCTCCTTGGATCATACCTCCTCAGAGGAAGTGAAAACGTACAGGCCCCTAGAAGTATCTCTGAAAAGAGCTGCAGAAAACCCCTGAAGTTTGGGACAGTACACCTTCCACACTGGAAGCAGAGTCCTACCTTAACAAGGAGTTTAAAAGTCAAGTAATTGGCTAGGAAAATGAGTAAACTGTGGAAGAAACTCAGGGTACAGAATCTTACTTTGGTGACAAAGAAGATGAAAACACATAACTAGCAGAAGATAGCAAAGTCAAAGCTCCTATATCCAAAATCTCCAAGAAAAATGTGAATTGGTTTCAGGTCATAGAAGAGCTCAAAAAGTATTTTGAAAAGCAAGTAAGAGAAGAAGAGGAAAAAATTTGGAAGAGAAATGAGAGTGTGGCAGGTAAATCATGACAAACTAGTCAACACCTTGCTAAAGGAGACCCAAAAAATAGTGAAGAAAATAACACCTTAAGAAATAGACTAATCCAAATGGTAAAAGAGGCGTGAAATGTCAATGAGGAGAAGAGAGACTTAAAAAGCAGAATTGGGCAAATGGAAAAAGAGGTCCAAAAGCTCACTGAAGAAAATAATTCCTTAAAAATTATAATGTATCGGGGTAGCTAGGTGGCACAGTGAGTAGAGCACCAGCCCTGAAGTCAGGAGGACCTGAGTTCAAATCAGACCTCAGACACGTGACACACTTACTAGCTGTGTGATCTTGGGCAAGTCACTTAACCCCAATTGCCTTGCTTTGCCCCCTGCAAAAATAATGTAATGGAGCAAATGGAAGCTAATGACTCTATGAGAATTCAAGAATTATAAAACAAAACCAAAATAATAAAAAGTAGAAGACAATGTGAAATATCTCATTGAAAAACAACTGACCTGGAAAATACATCCAGAAGAAATAATTTAAAATTATTGGTCTACCTGAAAGCCATGATCAAACAAAAGAGCCTAGACATCATTTTTCAAGAAATTATATAGGAAAATTGCCCTGATATTCTATAACCAGAAGGTAAAATAGAGATTGAAAGAATCCACCAATTATCTCCTGAAAGATATCCCAAAAAGAAATCTCCTAGGAAGATTGTAGCCAAATTCCCAAGTTCTCAGGTCAAGGAGAAAATATTTCAAGCAGCCAGAAACAGTTCTAGTATTGTGGAAAACACAATCAGGAAAACACAAGCTCTAGCAGCTTCTACATTAAGGGATCAAAGGACTTCGAATATAATATTCCAGAGGTAAAATGAGCTAGGATTAAAACCAAGAATCAAATCACATACCCAGCAAAACTGTGTATAATCCTTCAGGGGAAATAATGATATTCGATAAAATAGAGGACTTTCAAGCATTCTTGATAAAGAGACCAGAGCTAAATAGAAAATTTGACTTTCAAATACAAGACCCAAGAGAAGTATGAAAAAGAAAACAAGAAAGAGCAATCATAAGGGGCTTATTAAAATTGAGCTGTTTACATTCCTACATGGAAAACTATATTTTTAACTCATGAGACCTTTCTTAGTATTATGGTAGCTGGAGGGAATATATGTATAGAGAGAGGGCACAGGGTGAGTGGAATATGAAGGGATGGTATCTAAAAAAATAAAATTAGTGAGTGAGCAAGGAATGTGCTGGGAGAGGGGAGAGGTAGAATGGGATACATTTTCTCACATAAAAGAGGCAAGGAAAAGCTTTTATACTAGATGGGGAGAAAGGTGAGGTGAGAGGGAATGAGTGAACTTTACTCTCATCAGATTTGGCTTAAGGAGGAAAAAACATACACACTCAATTGGGTGTGGAAATCTATCTTATCCTACAGTTAAGTAGTGGGGAAGGAGATAAGAAGCAGGGATGCTGGAAGGTAGAGCCAATTGGGGGAAGGGGTGATAAGAAGCAAACACTTTTGAGGCGGCACTGGGTCAAAGGAGAGAATAGAATAAATAGCGGGAGGGATACGAAGGAGGGAAATACAGATTGTCTTTTACGACATGACTAGTATGGAAGTGTTTTGAATGACTACACATATATAACCTAGATTGACTTGCTTGCTGTCTCATTGAGGGTGGGTGGGGAGGGAAGAAGTGAAAGAATTTGGAACTCAAAGTTTTAAAAACAAATGTTCAAAATGTTTTTTCCATGCAACTTGGAAATAAGATATAGAGGCAATGGGATATAGAAGTCTATCTTGCCTACAGGAAAATTTAAAGGAAAGGAATAATAGAAGGGGGGAGGGTGATAGAAGGGAGGGCAGATTGGGGAAAGGGGTAATCATCATGCACACTGTTTGGGGTGGGGAGAGAAGAGAGATCAGGAGAAAATTTGGAACTCAAAATATTGTAGAGGTGAATGTTGAAAACTATAAATAAATTAATTAATGAAAGTAATGCAAAATAATTTGAATAAAGACTTTATGTAGGAGGTGGTATCTGAATTGTGCTTTGAAAGCAGGCAGAGAGTCTAGGCATCACAGGTAAAGGGAGAGGGCATTCCAGACATAAGGTACCCTTATACTAAGGCATGAAGGCAGGAAATTATATATCATGTATGGAGAGCAACTACAAAGGCATTTTGACTGATATAGAGAACATTTAAATTCAATAAATATGAAACGATTATAGGAGGCAGCTTAGTGGTGTCGGGGAAAGATTGGATAGTGATGGGGAGTCAGCAGCGACCTGGGTCAGAATCCAGTCTCTGACAAACTCTATGTGACAATGGATTGATAGGTTGTGTAAAAATTTTTTCTTCTCTCAGTTTCCCTACCTATAAAACATGAATAATAATACCTGTTGGCCCCACTTCGCAACCCAGTCTTGAGAATCAAATAAAATAATATGTGCAAAAACACATACACACACACACAAACACACACACATACACACAAAGATTGTAAGGATTCATTCATTATATTGCAGAAAGGAAGAATTATTCCTAAAATGGTGCAGCTCTGGCACAGAGGACAATCTGAAACATGAATATCCAGGCAAATTATATACGAATGTTTCTTTGAAAGTTTTATTATGTGACAATTCCACAGTTTAGTGGGACTCTAGTGTGGTGGTGGTACATCTTTGATCCCTTAGAAAAACATAAATTGAGGAAACAGAAGAAAAAATGCAGATTCCAAGGAAGGGCTGAATATCCTGTTTTGTGCTGCTATCTACTTTAAGGCAAGAAGAGAAGTACTTGGCGCCAATATCTCTCAGTCATAGGTGTAAAGTAATCTTGCAGGTCATTTGGTCAGTCTTAGATTCATAAAGACATTGGTTCAAGTTCTGCCTTTGACACCGGATTGTGACCTTGGGAACCTCCTTTATATTCTCAGTACTCCCAGACAACACTATATCAGATGTAGCAAGATCTCGGATCTTATATTCCTTGACTTCCTTCACAACCCAGTTCAAATATCATATTCTCCAGGACCTCTTTCCTGCTATATGTGACTATCCATTCTTTCTTTTCTAAAGTAACCTTCCATCTAATCCAGACATTCTAAACCTGGGGCCCATAGACTCCTAAGATATGTAGGACAAATGTCGAAACCTCCATGATATTAGAAGCAGGAGAAGCCATATCTTTACTTTCATTAAACTCTAAAAGAAATTTAGGATTAAATTCAATTATGAATATTGCCAAGAACCATTATTCAGAATCCATGAGCTTCACTAGAATGCCAAAGAGGTCTATGACATATAATATCTAAAGAATTTCTGATCTACCCTGTATTTGTCTTGCGTACATTGATTTATAAACATTTCTCTTCTGTTCAAATGTAATTCAAACTTCTTTCCCCTAGAGCTTAGAACTGTGATTGGCACGCAGTTAAGTATTTGACAGATGCTAGGTGATGGATGTTTGCTTGATTTAGATGGGAATTTTAAATTACAAAGCTCCTTGATATCCACTATTTTATATGAGCCTCTGAACATCACCATGAGGATAGTAGTAGAAGTATAATTATTCTCACCTTACAGATGAGTCAACTGAAGTACAAATCTGTATGGCAGATTGGCCATTGTACTGGTCTTATATTCAGGAGACTACCACATATTCGTCCAGTGGACAAATAGCCAAAGGTAGGTCACTCAACTTCTAAAGTTCGGCGTCTTCATTGATAAAAAGAGAATGATAATACTAACTGTCTAATGCCCAAAGGAATTGTAGATATTGCATGTCTTTTCCAGAGTTACAAGATTGAATTTGTGAAGAACTACATAAATGTGAATCATTGTTTTTAAACCGACAACCCAAAATGAATATAAGGTTGTGGGTTATTTTAGCAGCAGTAGCTCATTAAGAGTTAGCCAGTGGCCTTGCTGGAGAGAACACTGGCCCAAGAGTCAGGAAGGCCAGAATTCAAATTTAGCCCCAGGGACTTCCTAGCTGTGTGACCCTGAGCAAGTGACTTGAAGTCTGATTACCTGACAAAATGGATCCACCGGAAAAGAAAATTGCAAGCCACTCTGGTATCTTACTAAGGAAACCCCAAATGGGGTCACAAAGAGTCAGATACAACTAAAACAACTAAAAGAACAACAGCTCATTAAGATGCATATGCTAAGGAATTAGAAGATTTACTTTCTCCCCCCAAGGAAGGTATGCTCATATTGGTTGAACTCAGATCACTGAAATGTTATATATATTATTGTTGTTTGACTTGACCCCAAATAGGCAGATAGTAGGTGACAGAGATGAGACCCAAACCCAACTATTCTGGTAAAAAGTACCATGGCCATTAATAGGAAAAGAAAACAAAATTTATTAAGAACTTACTATACTCCAGAGACTGTGCTGGATGCTTCAAAAACATTATGTCATTGAACCCTTACAAAAACCCAGTGAGGTATATGCTATCATGATCCACATTTAATAGTTGAAGAAACTGAGGGAGATGATAGATATATTCAGACTGATCAAGGACAATCTTAACTATGATATCATTTGGTACCAGCTATTTAAAAGTGAAGATTCGCATCCATGAATATAACTAATATTTTAAATAACACACTCTGTTTGTAATATAGATGATCTACATGAAGAGGCAAATTTTAAATTGCTCAACAGATGCTACTTTATATTTATTTAGCACCATTATAAACATATACCGAAGAATGAATATTGGAAGGATTCTTTCTATGTGCCCAATACTAAGGGATTTTCTTTTTTAATTTCAGTAATTTGAGACATCTAATCACTATCATTAGGAGAATAAGATTCATTATATAAAGGAAAGGAGGAAACATTCTTAGAGTGGTACAGCTTGGGAATGGAGTCCAAGACAGAACTTAAATCTCCAAGAGCATCTTATATGAACAACATTTCTTTGAGAGTTTTGTGATGTGTGACAACTGCACATTTTAATGGCACTCTTTGGTATGGAGGTGGTACATCTTTGATCACATGGCAAAATGTGAATGGAGGAAACAAAGGAAAGGGAGGTTTTTTTCTTTGTTTGTTTATTTTTCCATGTATATTCTGAGCAAGGCCTGAAGTTCTTGTATTGGGTTGTCATTTCCTTTATTGAAGAGGAGGAGTATTGAGTTCCAAAGGGCTAGCAGAAAAGCTTTGAATTCAACTCTATAACTCTATGAGGTTTATATGGTGCTTTCCCAACATTAAATCAATTAATTTTATAACAAATCTATAGAGGAGGTAGGTCTCCAATGATTATCCCCATTTTACAAAAAGAGAGAGGTTGGAATGAGAGAAATGAAATTACTTGACCAGGCAAGCAGATTGGCAAATATATATATATATATGTATGTATGTATGTATTGAGCAGTTACTATGTGACAGACATAGTGCTAGTTGCTGAGACAGAAACATAAACAAAAAGAAAGTGAATCCTTAGCCTTAAGGAGTTTGAATTCTAATGGAGTGGGGTTCCTCATTTGATAAGGCTGAAAAAATCTAGAATGAAAAGGTACCCTGAATGGTTATGGGGGCCAATTCTGAAGATTCACAGAGCTACAGCCTAGATAGAAACAAAGGATGGCTGGCCTGGGCCCATGCACAGAGTGAAAGTTAGAGAGTGGAGAAGAGGGCTGCAGATTAGGGAAGTTCCAAGTCAGGAAGGGAATAACTATTTATCAGGCACCTGATATGTTCCAGATACTGTGCTAAGTATTTTGTTATTGTTTTTGTTTTTAATATTATTCTCCTTTCAGCACTGAGGAAATTTCCGGGTTGAGGAAGCAACTGAAATATGGTGGAGAAATCTTGAAAGTCAGAATTTCAAACATGGGTCATGTAACTCAATATGCAGCAATATTTCTGTGATGCCATGGTAGGAAGGGAAGAAAAATATTCATTAACTTGTAGCCTAAAATAAGAAAGCTACTTTGGAACTCTATTTAGTAGTGTAAAAACCTTGAGACTCAGGATATTGCAGTGTAGAGGAAAGAGCACTTGGCTTGGGAGGCAAAAGACCGGAATTCGAATCAGATTCTTGACATTCAATATCCTTATGACCTTTAGCAATTCAATTAACTCCCTTTGTTAAATCCTCAGTTTCTTTGACTGGGCAATGTGTATAATATAGCAGATCATAGAATTTAATATTTGTCCAAAGGAGGACAGAGACCATCTAGTTCAATCCATACCTGAATGAGAATTCCCTCTGAAGCATCCAATATATTTCTAACATCCTTCATAGACTTATTGCTCCCATTTGTACTGTGGACTTGAACTATGGACTTTTATAGAGGGTCCAATGAGACAATGCACATAAAGAGAATTTCTTAATGGATATGGCTCTATAAAGTTTACTAAACCGCACTTTCCAGGAGCCATATATGCCTCTAGCACAGACTTAGTTTTCACATGTGCTCATGCTTTACTTTTACTATATGATTTGATTCTTACAAAAATCCTATGTAGTAAATGCTATTATTATCCCAATTTTACAAATATAAAAATGAATTTGAAAGGGCCTAAGTGATGTGCCTGGCACATTGAGCAGTAAAGGCCACAACTGGCCAGGTTGTCAAGTCATGATTTTTGGTAAGCCTTATCAAACTACCCTAATTTTGATAGGGTGAGAGTATCTCTTGAATTTTTGACCAGAATCCCAGAATTCATAACTATGATAACCAAATATTGAGAGTTGAGTTTTCAAGGGGTGGTGGTATGAAATAGAAATAATGTTTTCTGGATTCATGCTATTTGTCATTTGATGCTTTCTTTATATCACAATGCTTTATATTTGAAATAAATACCAGTCCTCATAATATATAATGTGAGGTTATGTGATAAATCCTTGCTATTATTAGTTATTAAATGAAAGCCAGAGTGTTTTGGGTTTAACACTTAGTCAAGTTGATCCATTTAAAGTAAAATGGGCTTTTTAAAAGTTTTATCCAGGCCTATATTTCAAGAAATCATAAATGAAAACTTCACAGGACAAAAAATAAATCCTTCCAGGTTTTGAAAAAATAATAAAAAAATAGAAATCACTTTTTAAAAAAATACATAGCTTCCAAACTACAAAATATATTACAAAATATAAGCACCACTAATGCGTATACTTCTCCTAGCCAAGAACAGGACACAGTTTATTCAAAGCAAAGGCAATTGATGGAAATAGCATAATAGAAGGACAAAACCATATCATTTCCCCATTTCCATTTCCCCCATACCCCATACACTCTTCTTATCTATTCTCTCTCTCTCTGTCTCTCTCTCTCTCTCTCTGTCTTGTTTTCTATCATTCTATCTTCAATCAATCTCCATCTACAAAACACTTGCACAATATGTATAATTATATGTATATAAAACACATACATAAGCATATATACACATATACATGCATATACAAATATATATACATGCATACATATACATACACATATGTATACATACACTATTAAGGAGATGAGTTAGCACATGTAGTGATCATGAGTGAAAGAGTACACCTGTAAAAACTTTTACTACCACATGCATAATGGCGCAATACAGCAAGTTGATAGAGCCAAGGCACATATATATAAGAACAATTCACTTCTCAAATGCTACAAGATTGCTAACACCATCTATTGTTTTATCTTTCTGCTTTCTGAAAATCTGCCATGATGCGCTGTGCCTAGCAGTCATATATGCATGGTCTGTATTCTTCCAAGTGATTCTTCCTCCTCAACTTCCAGGACTCCTTCCTGATGATGCTCTCCTGATACGTTGTTCATTTCTGGTTACTGCCAAATGTGACTTAGCTGGGGAAGGAGGTAGTGGATCTTTTCCTCTACCTCCAGCTTCTGTCTTTAGAAGAAGTCTTCATCTGAGGTGTTCCCTGTTCCCTTTAAGAGAATAAGGATGAGATTCCTTTCAGACCTAGAACTATAATCATCTTTCAGTTTAAGGCCCAAGGGAGTATTCTTTAGTTCTTTTACTAAGGCAGGATGCTCAGATGACCCGTATCAGACTCCAGAAAACTTTTAGCTGCTTTCCTACCCATAGAAGAGTTTGTCATTTCTCAGGAATTCTGACTGTAATAGATTTTCCCTTTCAAAGAGGAAAACATTGTATCCAGGTATGCAGTTTCATTTTGAACACAGAAGAGTCAACCAATTAATTTGTAGCACACAACACTAATTCTTTTTTTAACCTTATCTTTTTAATTCCAAAGGAAAAGTCTAAACTTTTATCTTTGGACTAAGGGTTAAAGAATGTTTTTAACTCACATTGAATATCTAATTGACAAAATATGCCACTTCAAAACATTTCAGGGACTATACTTCTAATACACGATAAAGATCATCTGAATCTGAACCACACCCCACCCCTATTCTCAGTTTTTGAAGCCTTGAAGGATTTTTAGTATTCTATGCACATGAAGAAGAGGACAAAAGGCACAAGAAAAAGAATCCTAGCTGTAGACGCTTCAAGAGATTACCCATCAAGCTCTATCTCAATTTTTGTTTCAAATTCCTGCCTTGATTATGTATATATAAGGTCAATACCAAGCTTCTCCAGGCTTTAAGGTTATGTGCCAAAGTACTGTTATTATTGTTATTTTATAGATGAAGGACAGGATCAGAGAGCTGATGTGACTTCCCATTATCATATCTCTAGTGAGAGTTATTATGAACAATAACTTCAGAGTGGGAAGAGACCTTCGAGGTCACTGTATTCAACTCTGTCATGTTATAGAGGAGGAAAATGAGTGTCAATGAAACTAAGCTTTTGGGAGAAGTGACAGAATGTGACAGAGAATAGAATTTGCATACAACTTAATTTTTTCCAAGACATATAAGAATTTCTCATAACTTATTTCAATCATTTTCTGATATTGTAAAAATATTTATAAAATAATCACTCTAAATTTTCATCTCACCTGTGCCAATGTTTATTCTGATCCCTATTTGTAGCATTCATCCTTGTTCTTTCTATTTGTACACAAATACTTCAACTGACCTAAATCTTTCTTTAATATTTATTCATGGTTTATCGGACCTATATTTTTATTCTGCTTTTTGATCAAGGTCAGCTTCCAATTTTAAACAGACACTAATTAGAGCTCTAAGAGTAGTTGTTCACTATGCTATAAAGTCATATGATATGTATATATATATATAGATATATATTAATAAATGACCGTATTTGTCCTAACTACAACATGACTTCATTATTATCCCAATGTGAACATTGCCAAGAATTTGTTTTCTTTCTTGACTAGCTGAACAAATGTGATTTTTTTAATTTAATTCAAGGAATTAGAAAGAAAAGGAGAAGGAATAATGAATAAGTAGATTTAGAAATATTAGGATTTATTAAGAAGTTTCTTATAATTTCCTGTCAGTTGTACCCTTTGCATTGAATTCCATCCTGGCCCCAGCCCCAGGAAAGTTCAACACCAGGAAATATATCATCCTTCAAGGCTGCATTAGTATTGCTACTCACAACTCATCAGTACACTCTGGCCCTTTAATTAGAGGACTAGAGAATAAAACAAGAAACTTCCAACATCTCCATTCAAAGAGGGCTCACATGTCAGCCATCTCATCATTTCCCACCACACCTTTGGACTAGATTCCATCATTATCCTGTATTTCATTATCTCTTTCCATTTTCATCTTCCTTCTTGTGTGTTGCATTACTCCACTGCTCCACTGTAAGCACTTTGAGACCAGAGACTATCTTTTCAATTTTTTATTGGTTGCCCAGCTCTCAATACATTAGGCATTTATTGACAGACTAACCAACAAAACTAAAGAATGGGAGGGGAGAAACAATGTGAACTTTAAAGAGACTTGAGTTGAGAGAGTAGGTGAAAGCCAAAGGAAGTTGAAAGTTTTAAATAGAAGCATGAAAAAAAATGAAAAGGAAGCAGAATGTGTAAGAGGAATAGAGCAAGAAATTTAGTCAGAGAAGGAAATAGGAGCAAAGTATGACTATAATTGAGCTATCAAAGAAAGAAAAGTGAGTGAAATTAAGAAAAAAAAATGGAATAAAGATAGAATACTCCACTACATTCGGGGAGACCAGAGTTCCAACCATGACTGAGATATCTACCATGATGTGACCAGAGACAAAACATATAATCTCTATGAGCCTCAATTACCAATCTGAAAAATGGCGATAATAATACCTATAGAATCTTTGTCAAAAGGTTACTATTAAACTTAAATCAGATAGCTAGATAAGCACATATATGTGTGTATACATATATATGTATATATGTGTATATACATATATATGTATGTGTGTGCATATATGCACACTATGCATATATGCCTATTTTGAGAGATCTATAGGCACAGATATATAGATATTTATATGTGTCTGTATGTGGATAAAGAACTTAGTGAAATTTAAAGCTTTATGTAAGTAAATAGCAGTTATCACTTATTATTCAAAATTTGTTTTGACGAGAAGAATGCACCAGAAGCTTTGACTAGATGAGCTGCTAGTGAAGCAAACAAAGGACTTGATGTTTTGATTCCAGTAAGTTTAGAAGGCTGAGAATATTTTTTCATTAATATTCCCAAAGCTCACCACTTCTATACTTGTTTCATACCCAAGAAAGTGATATCTGCCCTCAATGTCCTCAGTAGATTTTCTGAGAAAGAAAGGGAATTTGAAGAATGATTTTCCAATCTTAAGGTTATCAGGGAGAATGAAAGATCCCTTTAAAAGAAAGTGAATAAGGTTTTATAAGAACAAAAAGATTAAATATACATAGAAAAATAGAGGAATCCTAAACTAGGACAAGAGTTGGGAGGGTAGGTAGTCATCAAACCAAGAAAAAAAAGGAAGAATTACCAATAGCTATTTGAAGATAAGTAGGGGACAAGAAGTTCTTTAAGAAGAGGATGGAACTATACCATTTAAAAAAGAGCTAGCTTCTTGTGCTCTAAGAGAAGATAATTTGGGTCCATTAGTGCTGAGCAAAAACAATGCCACTTGCCACTACTGTGACTGTGTAAGGCCAATAACACCAGCAAACAGGAGGGCTACTAGCACAGGTTATTTGATCTGCTTTTCTAAGGAAAACAACTTTAAGGGGTTAAAAATCTTACTTTAATTAAATGTTCAGATATCGTTCATTTAGTTGAGGGGCAAAAGGCAGCACCCTGAACTTCAGAAAAAAAAAACACAAACAGAAATTGCAAGCAGAAATTATATAAACAGAGCAAAATAGCACAAATCAACAGACAGGTTTCTAGCCATCTGGCCAAGGCTATATATACATAGTTATTAGAGAGAGAAGCACCAACATCTGGGTTTTCAAAGCCAGGAGGCTCCTTAACAGCTACCCTGAGTATTAGCTGGTTAAATCACAAGACACTCTTCCAGTGAGTGAGCCCCAAGCAAAATGTTAACCTCAGAGTATGTACACACTTCTTCAGGGTCAGAGGGCACCACAACCATGTGACTCAAACCCATGTGACCTAAGCCTTCTTGTGACATAAGCAGGTCATCAAAGACTTCCAATTCAATCAAAGACTCTTGATTGAAACTAATGTAAGACTAAAGGGCACTTGATTGCCTTAAAGCTGAGAAGCACTCCAAAACAAAAGTCAACAAAAGTCCCACTTTGTTTGCCGTTATATTCTGTCAGCTGAGATATCATCTAGTTATGGTAAAAGGAATAAAAGAAGAACAATATTGAGGTTTAGATTCTGATCAAAGCTTAAAATCAAGAAATGACATGCTTATGGCCAGGGATGAGGTGTACCTCACAAGAGACGATCTACATGTCATTTCTGGGAGTCTTACAATTCAATAGAAAAAAAAAAACTTTAAATTGTAAATCTAGAGAGAAAAAATGAAAGCCTCCTCAATGTTACATTTTCAACAAGTTAGGATGAGGTAGAAGCTATGATTCAGGACAAAATAATAGTTTAGAAGGATGAAGGTTGACAGGAGAGGAAAAAAATAAACAAAAAAAAAAACCTTAATAACTTGTATGTCTAGCCAGAGCATGGATTCAAATGAAATCCCAGTACCAAAGTCTATTGGTATGAGACTCTTACCATTATGGTGGTGATTAACATTCTGCCCAGTGTAAAAGGAGAAATAGATTAAATAAGGGGAAGTTACATGGTGCAGTGGATAGAACATGGAGCATATAGTCAGGAATTCCTGAGTTCAAATTGGAATTCAAACCCTTACTAGCTATGTGACCCTGGGTAAATCACTTAGCCCTGTTTTTCTCAGAATTCTAATATAGAAAATGAGCTAGAAAAGCAATTGGCAAACTCCAGTATCCTTGCCAACAAAACCCCAAATGGGGAAACTAAGAGTCAGACATAGTTGAGTCAACTGAACAACAAGAGTTAGTAAGAACAGGAGAGTTCAAACCTTCTTGAGTTTTCTTTCCCTTCTCTCCAAGTTTCAAGTCATTTTGAGCCCTGCTCTCACTTAGGGTACTTCTGGGTTCCAGCTTCTAAAAGAAAGATATAATGGGCCAATGCCACTTTTGATTGCTAAAGGAAAAGAGTCTAGGAAGACATGAAAGACAAACTTGAAGAAGACTCAAGGATTATTTAGTTCTACTCTCTTGAACTTGGCTTTACCCATGATTTAGTGTAGAGCATTGATCTCAACCAATAGGAGGAGAGTCCCATAGAAACAGATTTTGGGCTTCCTCTATGAAAGGTCAATGCAAAGATCCTAAAATAACAGAGTACATTTGATCACCAGCTTATTTTTTTAACTTTTTTGTTTATTTATTTATTTTTAAAAAATATTTTTAGTTTTCAACATTGATTTCCAGAAGATTTTGAATTACAAATTTTCTCCCCATTTCTACACTCCCCCACCCCACTCTGAGATGGCATAAATTCTGGTTGCCCCTTTCCCCAGTCTACCTTCCCTTCTATCACACCCCTCCCACCCTCCTTATCCCCTTTCCCCTTACTTTCTTCTAGGGCAAGATAGATTTCTATACCCCATTGCCTGTATATCTTATTTCCCAGTTTCATGTAAAAACAACATTTTTTCCTCAACATTTGTTTTTTAGAACTTTGAGTTCCAAATTCTCTCCCTTCTTCCCTCCCGATCCACGCTCCTTGAGAATGCAAGCAATTAAACATAGGCCACACATGAATCATTTCTTTTGATTACCTCCTCCCTCAATATGCCTGCCCTTATATCATACCCCCTCATATCCCTTTCCCCCCTCCTTTCCTTTAGGGTAAGATACCCAATTGGGTATGTATTTTATTCCCTCATTAAGTCAAATCCAGTAAGAGCAAGATTCACTCATTGTTTTTCACCAGTCCACTCTTCCCTTCCATTGTAACTACTTTTTCTTGCCACTTTTATTTGAGATAATTTACCTCATTCTATCTCAGCCTTTCTTCTTCTCCCAATATATTCATATACATATATATATGTATATACACACACACATATATATGTATGTATGTATGTGTATATATGTATGTATGTATGTATATTCCCTTCAACTACCCTAATACTGAGAAAGGTCTCATGAATTAAAAATATCTTTCCATGTAGGAATATAAACAGAATGCTTCAACTTTAGTAAGTCCTTTATGATTTCTCTTTCCTGTTTACCTTTTCATGCTTCTCTTGATTCTTGTATTTGAAAGTCAAATTTCTATTCAGCTCTGGTCTTTTCATTGACAAGTCTTGAAAGTACTCTATTTTATTGAAAATCCATATTTTACCTGGAGTATTATCCATTTTGCTGGGTGGGTGATTCTTGGTTTCAATCCTACCTCCTTTGACCTTCAGAATATTATATTCCAAGCCCCTCTATCACTTAAGGTAGAAGCTGCTAGATCTTGCGTTATCCTAATTGTGTTTCCACAATACTCAAATTGTTTCTTTCTGACTGCTTGTAATATTTTTCTCCTTGACCTGGGAACTCTGCAATTTGGTGACAATATTCCTAGGAGTTTTCTTTTGGGCATCATTTTCAAGAGGTGATTGGTGGATTCTTTCAATTTCTATGGTTCTGTAATATCAGGTCAATTTTCATTGATAATTTCTTGAAAGATGATGTCTAAGTTCTTTTTTTGATCAAGGCTTTCAGGTGGTTAAAACTATCTCCCCTGGATCTATTCTCCAGGTCAGTGGTTTTTCCAATGAGCTTTTTCACATTGTCTTCCATTTCTTTATTATTTGGTTCTGTTTTATAATTTCTTGATTTCTCATAAACTCACTAGCTTTCACTTGCTCTGTACTAATTTTTAAGGGTGTATTTGATTCAGTGGTGTTTTGGACCCCCTTTTCCATTTGGCTAATTCTGCTTTTTAAGGCATTCTTCTTTTGGTTTTTGTCACTTGCATTAGTCTATTTTTAAGGTGTTATTTTCTTCAGTTTTTTTGTGTCTCCTTTAGCAAGTCATTGACTTGTTTTTCATGATTTTCTTGCATCACTCTCATTTCTCTTCCAAGTTTTTTTCTCTACTCCTCTTACTTGATTTTCCAAATCCTTTTGGAGCTCTTCCATGGCCTGAAACCAATTTGTATTTTTCTGGGAGGCTTTTGATGTAGGGTCTTTGACTTTGTGCTTTTAAAAGATTTTTTTTTATTTGTAGTTTACAACACTCAGTTCCACAAGTTTTTGAGGTCCAAATTTTCTCCCCCTCTCTCCCCTCCCCTTTCCCCCCAAGGTGGCCTGGAATCCAATATATATTCTATATATACCATTGCATTAAACATATTTACATGATAGTTAAGTTGTAAAGAAGAACCAAGATCAATGGAGTGAATCATGGGAAAGAAAAAAACAAAACTAAGAAAGATGAGAGAGAGAAAAAAAACAAAGAAAAAAAAGAGAGTAGATAGTTTGCCTCAATTAGCATTCAGACTCCATAGTTATTTCTCTGGAGGTAGATAGCTCTTTCCATCATGATTTCTTTGGAGCTGTCTTTGAGCCTTGTATTGCTGAGAAGAGCCAAGTCTATCAAAATTAGTCATCACAGAATCAATATGACTCTGGTTGTGTAAAATGTTCTCCTGGTTCTGCTCCTCTCACTCAGCCTCACATCATGTAGTTCTTTCCAGGTTATTATGAAGTCAGTATCTTCTCCATTTTTTATAACACAATAGTATTCCATTACATTCATATACCACACCTTGTTTAGGCATTTTCCAATTGACGGGCATCCCCTTGGTTTCCAATTCTTAGCTACCACAACAAGAGCTGCTCTAAATATTTTTGTACATGTGGGTTCTTTTCCCCTGTCTATGATGGCCTTTGCATACAGAACTGGTGATGGTATTATTGATCCAAGTTTATGCACATTTTTATAGCCCTTTGGGCATAGTTCCAAATTGCTCTCCAGAATGGCTGGATGTGTTCACAACTCCACCAACAATGTAACAATGCTCCAAATTTCCCATATCCTCTCCAGAATTTATCATTTTCCTGTTTTGTCATGTTAGCCAATCTGACAAGAGACATATGGTACCCAAGAGTTTCTTTGATTTGCATTTCTCTAATCAATAATGATTTAGAGCATTTTTTCATATGCCTATAGATATCTTTCATTTTCTCCTCTGAAAACTGCCTGTTCACATCCTTTCCCCATTTCTCAATTGGGGAATGGCTTGTATTCCCATAAATTTGGCTCACTTCCCTATATATTTTAGAAATGAGGCCTTTATCAGAGACACTAGTGGTAAAGATTTTCTCCCAATTTTCTGCTTCCCTCCTAACCTTTGTTACATTAGCTTTGTTTATACAAAAACTTCTTTTGGACATTATTTTATTTTATTTTATGTTTTGGAGCAGGAAGGCAGGGCAATCGGGGTTGTGACTTGCCCAAGGTCACACAGCTAGTACGTTTGTCAAGTGTCTGAGGTCTGATTTAAACTCAGGTCCTCCTGACTTAAAGAAAGAAAGAAAGAAAGAAAGAAGGAAGGTAGGAAGAAAGAAAGGAAGGAAGGAAGAAAGGAAAGGAAAGGAAAGAAGGAAAGGAAATGAAGGAAGGAAGGAAGGAAAGGAAGAAAGGAAAGAAAGGAAGGAAGGAAAGGAAAGGAAAAAAGGAAGGAAGGAAGGAAGGAAGGAAGGAAGGAAGGAAGGAAAGAAAGAGGGAAGGAAGGAAGGAAGGAACGAATGAATCTAGTCAGCAAATCCCAAGTTAAATGGACAGCTTCTGGCCATCAAAATTTATCTTCTTTGGAAGAGAGGGAGAGGAAGAGGGAGAGGGAGAGGGAGAGGGAGAGGGAGAGGGAGAGGGAGAGGGAGAGGGAGAGGGAGAGGGAGAGGAGAGGGAGAGGGAGAGGGAGAGGGAGAGGGAGAGGGAAATGATGTGCTAAGTTATCCAACTAACTGGGTCCCCTTTTAGTCAGCTTGATCTACCCACAGGTTATGTTTGTCCTGTGTTTTTGAAGAGGACCATGACTTCAGGGAAATGATGACATAACTTACGGTTGACTTTGATTTGATTGAAGGAGGGCTGTGCAAGGTCACCAGCCTTACTTTCTCCTCCACAGCCATCTGGATCCAGTGACCAATAATAAGTGATTCACTTATTATCCCTTCAAAACTGAGGGGCACACTTATTTTGGAATTGATTACTGGAAAGGAAAAGATGGGTGCTCTTGGAAGGCTGGAAACTGTAGGGGGAAGTGATGTGAATGACAATTTAAGTGATAGTTTTTGTGAATGAAAGATAGGAAATCTGGGAGATTCTGACTTGCACCCTGGAAAACAGACTTGGCAAAATGGGCAAATGTATGAAAGTTGATTCAGGCATTCAATGTATAGGGTTCTATGTTCAAAATAATAAATAAGGAAGTCATTGCAGGAGAGAGAGGGAGGTGAAGAAAGGAAGGAGGAAGAGAATGCAAAGGGGGGGGGATTTTCAAGAATGAAATTTTGTAGGCACAAGGAAATGGTTCTGATGAGAAACGAAAATGGAAGACATATTAGGTGACTAATGTGGATAATGGGATATACAGATCAACTTAGTTTTTAGAAACATATAAAAATGGTAGTAAAGAAAGATTACGGGGTTATACTGAATTAAAAATTACATGAGGCTCATGAAGAAAGATAAAGGCAAAAATTGTGTATTTTTCCCCCTTACTTTACTTTGTTTCTTTTTATGTTGCATGGGGTTGCAAGATGATCAGAAAAAGGTATGGTTCTGCTGTACTTTTTGAGCTGATGCAACAATGTTAATGGTGGATGGAAGGAAGTGAGTGGAACTCTTCAAGTTTTATTTTGCTTTTATTTTCTCTACAGAAGAGAACAATCCTTGCATTTGAAGAAAAAGGATGAAAATGGCCAATAAGAATTGAGACACAAGATAAGTAGGGATATATTAAGAGATCATTTCATTGTTGCTATTGAGTTCAAGTCCTAGGCCCAGATGAGCTCAATCCCAGATTCCTCATTAAAGTTTCACAAATATAAATGCTAAGCCATTTTGAGTAATCTTGGGAAGACAACGAAAATTGGGGGAAATATCAAAAAACAGGCAAAGGACAAATATCTTAATGTTTTGTTCTGTTTTTTAAAATTTATTTTTAGTTTTCAACATTCATTTCCACAAAATTTTGAGTTACAAATTTTTGACCCCATCTCTACCCTCCCCCTGGCCCAAGATGGCATGTATTCTGATTGTTCCTTTACCCAGTCTGCCCTCTTTTCTATCAACCCACTTTGCCCCCCTTATCCCTTTCCCCTAACTTTCTGGCAGAGCAAGCTAACTTTCTATATCCCATTGCTTGTATATCTTATTTATCAGTTGCTTGTAAAACATTTTTTGTACATTTGTTTTTTTAGAATTTGAGTTCCAAATTCTCTCCCTTTTTCCTTGCCACCTACCCTCCTTGAAAAGGCGAGCAATTCAATATAGGTTATACATGCATCATTATGCAAAGCACTTCCATAATAGTCATGCTGTGAAAGACTAACTATATTTCCCTCCATCCTATCCTGTCCGCTTTTATTCAATTTTCTCCCTTTACCCTGTCCCTTTTCAAAAATGTTAGCTTTTGACTACCTCCTCCCCAAATCTGCCCTCCTTTCTATCATCCCCACTTTCTTATCCCTTTCCCCCCTTCTTTCCTGTAGGGTAAAATACCCAATTGAGTGTGTTTTTTATTCCCCCCTTAAGCCAAAAGTGATGGGAGTAAGGTTCACTTACTCCCTTTCACCTACCCACTCTTCCCTTCCATTATAACAGCTTTTTCTTGCCACTTTCATGTGAGATAATTTACCTCTATCTCTAATTTCTCCTTCTCCCAACATATTCCTCTCTCACCCCTTAATTTTATTTTTCAGAAATCATCCCTTCATATTCAACTAACCCTTTGCCCTCTGTCTATACATGTGCATATTCCTTTCAACTTCATGAGTTACAAATATCATCTTTCCGTGTAGGATTGTAAACAGCTCAACTTTAATAAGTCCCTTATGATTGTGCTTTCCTGTTTACTGTTTCATGCTTCTCTTGAGTTTTGTACTTGAAAGTCAAATTTTCTATTTAGCCGTGGTCTCTTCAACAAGAATGCTTGAAAGTCCTCTATTTTATTGAATATCCACTTTTCTCCTGAAAGATTATGCTCGGTTTTGCTGGGTAGGTGATTCTTGGTTTTAATCCTAGCTCTTTTGACCTCCAGGATATATTCTAATCCCTTTGATCCCTTAATGTTGAAGCTGCTAGATCTTGTGTTATCCTGATTGTATTTCCACAATACTAGAACTGTTTCTGACTGCTTGCAATATTTTCTCCTTAACCTGGGAACTCTGGAATTTGGCTACAATATTCCTAGGAGTTTTTCTTTTGGGCATCATCTTCAAGAGGTGATTGGTGGATCCTTTCAATTTTTTTTAACTTCTGGTTCTAGAATATGAGGGCAGCTTTCATTGATAATTTCTTGAAGGATGATGTCTAAGCTCTTTTTTTGATCATGGATTTCAGGTAGTCCAATAATTTTTAAATGATCTCTTCTGGATCTATTCTCCATGTCAGTGCTTTTCCGATGAGATATTTCCCATTGTTTTCCATTTTTTTTCATTCTTTTGGTCCTGTTTTATAATTTCTTGATTTCTCATAAAGTCACTAGCTTCTACTTGCTCCATTCTAATGTTTAAGGCATCATTTTCTTCAGTGAAATTTTGGACCTCCCTTTACATTTGGCTAATTCTGTTTTTAAGGCATTCTTCTTATTGGCTTTTTGGACCTCTTTTAACATCTGGGTTAGTCTGTTTTTAAGGTGTTATTTTCTTTCATGTTTTTTGGGCTCTCCTTTAGTAAGCTATTGACTCATTTTTCACGATTTTCTTGCATCACTCTCATTTCTCTCTCCAATTTTTCCTCCACTTCTCTTACTTGATTTTTCAAATCCTTTTTGAGGTCTTCCATGGCCTGAGACCAATTCATATTTTTCTTGAAGGCTTTTGATGTAGGCTCTTTGACTTTGTTGACTTCTTCTGTCTATATGTTTTGATTTTCTTTGTCACCAAAGTATGATTCTACAGTCTGAGTCTTTTTATGCTGTCTGCTCATTTTCCCAGCCAATTACTTGGCTATTGAGCTCTATGTTAGGGTATAACTCCTTCCAGAGTGGATAGTGCTCTGTCCCAAGCTTCAGGGGTTTTGCACATCTGTTTTCAGAGCTACTTCTATTCTGAGGTTATATGATATTCCTCTCCTAGCTTGTGCTCTGTACTGTGCGTGCAAGCTCTCCTTTTTGCCATGTAACTACCAGAAGGACTTCCTCTCCACAGGCACCACAAGCTCTGCCACACCAGCTCTCCTCCTCCCCTAAGGACTGCCAACCAGGACTATGTCCCTGATCCAAGCCAGACAAAGCAAGAGAGTCCTGACTTAGTGCCAGCAAAGAGATCCCTGCACTCCTGCTCTGATCAGCCACTTGATTCTGCCCGCTGTCTGTGGGCCTGGAGCTCCAGAAGCAGCTGCACCTGATGCTCCTGTTGTTGTTGTTGTTGTTGCTGCTGCTGCTACAGCTGTAGCTCCCTCCATCACCTGAGGCTGGGGCTGACCCATGCTCTTCTTTCATGCAGGTCCACAGTTTTCCCACTAACCTGCTAAGTTGTCTTTGGCATTTGTAGGTTGAGAAGTATGGAAACCATCACAACTGCCAGTGATTCAGTACCCTGAGGCCTACTCTGCCTGGTCTGCTTGGGCCTAGTCTGTCCTGGCTTGGCCCATTCTGGGCTGCACACTGCTTCCAGCACAGTGTGATAGACACTTCCTGGTTACCATCCAGGTCATCTTGGACTAGAGACTTGTTTCACTCTGTCATTTCATGGATCCTGTACTTCTAAAATTTGTTTAGAGTCACTTTTTGCAGGTGTTTGGATGGATTTGGGGGAATGCTCAAGTGAGCCATCTTCTTGTTTTGTTTTTAAGTAAGAGATTATAGTCTACCAATTCTTACCCAAATCAACCAGTCAATTAATTAACAAATATTTGTTAAGCACTCATTATATGCCAGGATCTGTGCTTGTGCTGAGCATGCAATGAAGAAAGCAAAAACAAAACAAAACAAACAAACAAACAAACCAGTCCCTACCCTAAAAGTACTTACATTTTCACGTGGGTGAGAATATGCATATACATGGTTATATAGGGATTTATGGAGTAGATGGAAGGCATCTTGCATGAGAAAGAAAGTATTAGCTCTGGAGATCAGCACATGACTTGAGAAGAAGCCCCTACTTGAGTTAATTCTTGAAGTAAGCCAAGGATTCTAAGAGACAGGGGAAAGGAAGGAGAACATTCCAGGAATGCAGAAAATTCAGTGCAAAGTTATGGAGTCAAGAGGTGGAATGTTGTGTTCAAAGAAAGGGGGAAGAAGTCACTATGGCTAAATCATTCTAAAACATATTAAAAAGATAATCAGTGAACCGGTAGAAAAAGAAAGTAGCTGTTCACAAAGATGGAATTGCTAAGAACAGATAGTTCCAGCCAGACTCACTTCATTTCCTTTTGTGATAGCATTGCTGCTTCTATGAATGATGTAAATATGTAGAGGCTCTATTTTATTTTGATTATTGTGCAACATCTGACAAACTCTTATGCTGTTGTTCAGGACAAAAAGATGTTTAAATAAAAAAAATTGTATAATAAGGTTGTTTTGAAATTAAAATGGCTAGAAGGAAAGATGAATCATTAATGGTTTGAAGTCAAGTTACATGGTGGTACAGTAAGGGGGAAAATTAATAGTTTGAATTTCATAGGACCTGGATAGGATTCTGCCTTTGTGTGACCTTGGGAAAGTCACTTAAATAATCTGACTCTAATTTTCTCATCTATAAAATAAAAGAATGATCTGCTTGTACTTTCAGGCCCCTTTTAGATCTAGATCTGCTATGCCAAGATGATTAAAATATTTAATGCTGTACCACTGGGATCTGCTCTCGATCCCATTCCATTTAACTTATTTTTTTTAAATCAAAGACTTGGATAAAGGCAAAGCTATTCAAGTTAATAAATTTGGAGTTGAAAATCAAGAATGACTTGATAATACCTTGTTTGGCAGATGCCAGATTCTAACAGATATTGATTGGCTAGAATTTTGAACTGCCACTAAGAATAGGGGAAAATATAAATGTTAACTTGGGTCCAGAAATTAACATGAGAAGTCAAAAATAGAAGAGGCATGGAGAGACATCTTATCAATACATCTTAAAAAAAGAATCTGGGGAAATTTAAATTAATTTTATGTCAACAGTGTGATATGACTGGATAGTAATGAAAAAAAATAACTCATTAAGTTTCACTAAGACAAGGATTGGGTCTAGGACTATGCCTTGACCAAACCCCACCTATGGAACACTGTTCAATTATGGTCCATACATTTTAGAAAGGAGATTGACAAAATCAGAGATATTTCAATATACTGTGGCTATGATGGTGAAAAGACTATCATATGACCCCTTACTATATGTAAACTGACTGTAGGAACTGGCATTTTTAGCCTGGACAAAAGGACCCACAGTAGTTATGACAGCTATTTTCAAGTAACGTAGGGGAGTTTGGTACAATCATTAGCCTGCATTTCTAGATTCCCTTTATTAATGGATCTTACCTCTATTATTAGTAGGGAAATACAAGCCAAACAATGAAAAAAAATATTTCCATATACCAAAATTTCTAATTGTCACTTAATTGAGCTTTCGTATACCAGACCAGTACCTTCTGCTGCCCTTGCACTCTCTCCACTTTTATCCCTCTTTTCCATTCTCTTTCCTGTTAGAGCTTATCAATTTAAGCAACATTTCTAAACACTTTGGACAAAGCATTGGTGTCAGCATTTAATAGCAATATGAACAATGACATAGCATATGATTTTAAGGACCTAATAAACTAGTTTATGGGATGAAATAATTTATTCTATAACCATTTGGTAAGTACCTACTATGTGTAGATCTCTGTAAATAAATTAAAAAGCCAGCCTTATATATTTCTTTTATTAAATTTTTTTGCCATTCTAAACACATTATTGTCTTTGAGACTGTTCTCTGCAAGGACACCTCAAAAGAATCAATTTCCTCCCATTTGCCTTAGGTGGCCAGGGCCAACCTGAATGCAAACTTAGAGCATCATGTCAAAATGTGTGCCTTCCTCTATTCCGTATTCATCACCTTGGTACAATGAATATTCCTTGACATTAAATTACACAGTGCTTTCTTTTCCAAAAGGAAAACTCAACTTTTGGCATCAACAGAAGTCATGCTAGCTAAGGAAGCATGAATTATTCCTCCCAGCCAGACTATGCAGCCTTGCCTGGACATTTCTATTAATGAAAGATAAATAGGGAGAAAAGCAATATGGAAATGAGTCTTGCCTGATTTGTGAGCCTCTAAAATTGGTAGGCAGTAGTTACAGAAGTGATTTTCAACAATCCATATGTAATTACCAAAGAGACAGCCTGTACCTACTGGACCAAATGTCCTCTGTTTCTTGTAAAAGATAAGTGAATGAATGAATGAATGAATGAATACATAAATAAAAATAAAAATGTCAGAATTACAATGTGATTTTTTTAAAATGCTTTCTGCTTTATTTGATCAAGGTCAACTTTTATGTAGCTATCTCCTTGCTGCTGATGGAAAATGACCTAATCTTGTTTTACAATGTTCTAAACTGACTACAAGGCAAGTAGGTGGTACAGTGAATAGAGTGTCCTGCTAGGAGCAAGGAAGACATTTTCTTGAGTTCCAATCTGGTCTGAGACACTTATTAATTGTGCAACTGGTAAAGTCATTGACCATATTTAATTTACTTTTTACATATATAAAATGAGCTGGAGAAGGAAATGGTAAACCATTTCAATGCTTTTGCCAATAAAACCCCAAATTGGATTATGAAGATTCAGACATGAATGAAAAAAATTGACTAGATTGTTGGGAATCATCTGAAAAGTACACTTTCTGGACAAATATGTCAGCTTGGAAAGTAAATATACTGTGTTTGTGTGATGATACCTGGCTAGGTGTTTTCTTTGAGCCATTCAAAGGAAGACATGATAAAATAACAGTCCTAGAGCCTGCAGGTACACACAGAAGGAAAGTCAGCTGGTCATTTGCGGAACAGACATTATCAAATCCAAATTAAAATCATGTTCCCTGGGTGGAATTCTTGGCCTCTCAGTGTAAATTGAGAAGTTCAGCCGATATGTCAAAATGTTACTCTCTCTCTTTCTCTCTCTCTCTCTCCCCCCTCCCCTTTCTCTCTCTCATTCTCCTTTTTTCTTTCTTTTTTTTCTTTAATCTCAATCTACACTGAGTTTTGTTCTGGTTATTAAAATGCTATAATTCCTTAGTTATATTTTAGATTAAAAAAGAAAGTTTGTCATCCATTTCTTTACTTTTCCCAATCCATAAAAGGATAGATGATGGGCTATAGGAAAGACAAATATATACATAAACACATGTATTCACATATATGCATACAGAGGTATATTTGTCTTAAGAGAGAGGTTTAGAGATTTATATATGCAAATTACACATATAAATGTGTATAAATGTAATATTGTATTACATAAACACATATACTTATTCATGTAGACTGAAGCTCTGTAGAAGTGGTATGTGTGTAAATTGTTTTACCTTGTCATTTAATAAATATGTTTTTTAGCTCTGCATTATAAATACACAATACACATTTATGTATGCATGTGTATATGCAGTATACTGTGGTTATTGATATATATATGCATAAGTCTATGTATATGTAGTTATTTTTCTATTATAAATGTATGTATATATTTTAACATAGATATGTGTGGTACATATATGGGCACAAATCAGTATATGTACATATGATGAGGGCACAGTCTCTGGGAACTCCCTTGAATCTGGAATACAGTCTCTGGGAGCCTCCTTGAACTGTCCTTGAACCTTCCAACTAGATCTGGCTTTCCCCAGAGACAATAGCCTCACATTATCATTAGGCCTAAACCTTGCCCTCTATTGTTAACAATAGATATGCATGCCTTCAGTTACTTCCCAACCTTGATATTATCAGTATCCATGCCTTCAGGAACTTCCTGCCCTTAATTCCATTCTCTTGGTTGCTGGACTCTGACCTCACCTGGTCCTCCTTAGACTTCCCCTCAAGACCCTCCCTAAACCCCTCCTCTAGTCACCCCAGACCACCCCTCAATCCCTCCTACAATCTTTGTGTATATAATTTCCATCTTGCCTCCATGAAGGTGCTCAGATTCAATCTAATTCAGTAGGTTGAATCTGGCCCCCTTGTGGAAACAGGCATCACAAAGGCGGGGATATCTTAAGACAGCCCATTATGGTGAATCCCTAATAAACTTTGTCTTTTCCCTTGGCTGAGAAGGCTTGAGTCGAATTCTTTTGGCAGAACCCGGTGTGTAGGTATTTTGGGGTCTCGAGCACCCCTAGAAACATATGGTTCCCCTAACAATCATCATTTACATTAACCTCTTCACATACACACATACATGTACTATACAAACATATATAAGTATATATTACATATAATCACTTTAAACCTTTCTTTGTGTGTATATGTATATATGCATACATTTACATAAGTAATATATGCACATTTATAATTGGGAAATATCTGTATAGTACATCTATATGTATATATACATAAATATATACATTTATATACTTACAATATTTATGCAAGGATAAAAATCATGTATATTTATTCAATGGGGAGAAAGAAGACAAGGCTGTATAACTTGTGGCAAAAAGCCACTATAGTAATTAAAATGCAAATAACATTGCAGACAGCCAAGGAAGTAGTAGCTAGCTGGCTTATAGTAAGGAAACTAACCTTGTTTTCCTATTCCCTTTGTCCAAGAAACATCAGTGCTAATCTAAATGGGCCATTCATGGGTAATTAGTGATCAATCAGGCATAATTCCAAATTCATTAACTAAGATGATCTCAAGTATAACAAGACTATTTCAAACTCTGACAGATAGAGGCTGTTGCATCAAAGTTTTATACATTGAGATCTGTTTGTGTACTTATTAAAAGTGAGCCCAATGCACGCTGAAAGTGGTAGAGATTAGGAATGTTAATAAACAAATCAGATGTAAATCAAATTATACCATGCCATTTCATTATCTAAAAAGGAAGGGAACTCATAAAGTTTCATAGTGCTGAAAGTACTATACAACTTAGCAACAGAGTTCCTCTGGAAAAGAAGTGATTTTATGTCAAGTAATTCAAAGCTATGTATTGCATATGCTATCAGTGTTTAGATGCAGCAGACATGTTTATTTCTGTAGCCAAAGGGAAAATTTAAACCTTGCCTCAGCAGTCAGTCAACATTCCCCAAGAGAGTACTGACTGTTCACAGAACATAGTGCAAAGCACTATGAGAGAATGTAAAATGATATAAAACCAAAGACAAAAGAGAACCAGACTGGGAAACAGGGAACCTGGATTCTAGCCTTGGTTTTGCTTCTAGCAAGCTATGTTACTTTGGGCTACAAATTCAAGAACCACTTCTTAAGTGCTTACTGTGTTTAATGCAGTGAGAGAAATACTTCAAATCATAGAAACTTAAAGTTAAAATGGACCTTAGAAATCAAACTGAAAACACTCTATCATAAAGCATACAAGACTGAACTTGCAGTCAAAAAGATTTGAGTTCGGATTTCCATCCTTACTTGTTTTAAGTCATTTCTCTCCTGTAAGTCTTCATCTCTCCTATAAATCAGTTGTTGTTCATCTTTCATTTTCAAAGATGACCAATGGCATCACAAGATGATATCTTGACTTGTGTGTGAATTGGATTTAAGTGAAGCAGAGTTGCACAAAGTCATCAGACTCAATTCTATCTTTCAATTCCAAATCTAATTCTAGTGGCAAAACAAAAGTCAAGATGACCAGGGATGGCCCAGGATGCAGTGGATAATCTTGGTGTCTTTGATATCCGACCAAGCTCTAAGTTCTCCACATGGCCTGTTTCAGTTGTCTTCATGGATGTTGTAACAAATTGGTCTCATCCACCCATTCCAAAAGAGGGAGTCTTCATATGCTTGGGGTGGACATCTCCCCCAACTCACTCATGGATTTGAGGCCTATCAGTTACCCTCATTCTGGTTTATAAATCTTCTTTCTTCTCCTTTCTCCTCCTCTCTTCTCCTTTCTCCTCCTCTTTTCTCCCCTCCTTTCTTCTCTTCACTTCTCTTCTCATCTTGTCTAGTCTCTTCTCTTCTCTTCTCTTCTCTTCTCTTCTCTTCTCTCCTCTCCTCTCCTCTTCTCTTCTCCTCTTCTGCCTTATTGTTTCCTCTCCTCTCCTCAATTTCAAGTGATCAAGCTTCCTCAGCATCCCCAGCAGTAAGAATTACAGATTTGTGCCACTGCACATGGCCTGAACCTTCCTTTTCAAACATTCTCACTGGGGCAAGTGATACTTAGCTCTATGTATCTGATAGGATTTGAAGAGATTGAATAGCCCATTAGTGTAGCACCTTAGTATCAGACTAGGGAGACAGGAGAATTGAGTTTGAATTACATCTCTATTACTAATTTACCATGTGACCTAGGCAAATTAGCTTTTTTGTGTGTGTCTCAGTTTCCCCCTCTGTAAAATGAAAAGGTCAGATAACATGATCCTTAAGTATCATTTTGACACTAAGATTTCATTTGCTCTGTTGGGGAAATGAATTGAATTAAAGATTAATGTTTCTTTCAAGAATAGTAGAAAATATTCTCATTGTTTGTCTTAGTGATTTCTTGAGCCAGGTTTCTAGGCTAGGTTCAAGGATAAATCAGAATATTCTGACTCTCAAATCAGACTTTCATGAGAATGGGTTGATTGGATACCATGAAAAGACTGTCCAGGAAAGTGATTCCTGTCTTAATTCTAGATACTGGAAACCTGTAAGTCAGTGGTCCTTGACCTTTTTTTTTTTTTAATCTTGAGCCTCGTTGACAGTCTGGTGAAAATTTTGGACTTTTTCTCAGAATAAGGTTTGTTTCCTATATTGATAGATGGGGGAAATAAACAATTTCAATTAGAGACTAAAGAAAATAAAGAAGATGTAGATGGAGGACTGTGTCTTTATCTATGTGCATATGCATATACCTTTATGTATGCATGTAAATAGTTAAATACACATATACAAAGTTAGATAGATAGATATATAGATAGGTAGGTAGATATACAAGATAAGATAATAGATAGATTTACCTTTATGTTCACTGATGCTCCTAAAACCTGTTCAAGGACTGATTGGGAGTTACATAGACCTTGATTTGAGAACTATTTCTCCAAGTGAAAGCTACAGGCCCATTATAAATTGTTAACTTGCTGTAGCTTATGGTATAGATTTACTGATTCATATCAGTTATTTTCTCTAAGCTGCTTGAAGGCAGATAGTTTCAGAGTGCCATCGACTCCATGAAGATAGCCAAATACAATAACAAATATAACGTGCATTTTAAATGCCTATTATGCATAAAGAGTACTGAGAGTGGCACAATATTTAGATAAGATATTATCACTGTTTTTGAGAAACTTAAAATCTGATATTAAAATTGCATTCTTTAATATAAGTATGTGAAATAAGTCGTATGCAAATATTACTATTTATATTTTCCATATGAAGGACCTTTGCCAGGAAAATCATACCTGGATGCCTTTTCATGGTATGATGGAGTTGAAAATTTGGTAAGTTCACTCTAAGAATAGCCATAAGCACTAGAAGTGCATCTAAGTGAATTCTTCAGGCTCAGGAAATTGATCAATGTATTCTACCCTCTAGTATTAAAATGTTATGCCAGTTGACTATGAGAACCACCCTCCCTAAGAAAATAGAGTCTCTTCAACAAAGAACAGATAATAAAGTAATTAATGATTTTTTCCTTTGTTTTGTTTAGCTTTGTTGTTGTGCCCCCAAAACTATTGAAGCTCATTTCTTGGGCTATAAAGGTGTTATTTGAAGCCAAGGTGTAAGTGCTTACAATGAAGAAACTTTACCATGTAGCACTGAAATGCAATTGGGAAAATGCAAGCACAGGAAAAAGAAGGATAGCCACAATCACGTTTTGTTCTCCAATACCTTATGATTTTTTTAAAAGAAGAGACTGGTAAATGAATCAGATTCTGACTGCATTTCAAGGTTTTCTTGATACTAAGAATTAATACTTATTCAACCCCCTATCAAAAACAGAAAAAATGATTACAGTAGGCAAAGATTCTTCTCACTTGAGCTGTGAGTATGAATTTGAAGAAATAGCTGAAAAGTAATGAAGGTACATAAGAACTGACCTAGATATGTCATTCTTATCCAAGATATCATTTTGATCTTTATCACCATCTTTATTGTCCTCAATGTGCCATTGCTAAACTCAGCTTTAGTACTGTCTGCACAAGCTTGTTTTTTTTAAAGCTGTTTTTATTGAAGAATTTGTATTCCAGTTGTCTTTACTTTCACCTCCTTTATCTTTTCCACAGAGGAGATGTAAGCTTATCAGCAATGCAATTTATTTTTCAAAATCAAAAGTGCATTGTTTAAAAAAATGATCTTCATGTCTTGTCGGGTGTAAAGAAATGCTCCCAACATCTCCTGAAAGCTATCAAAATACCAGTTCTTATTCTTAGACAGACAGCACAATATAGTTGAAAATGAACTGAACTTAGAGTTAAGAGCAAAAAAGAAATTGGATTATGTTCTGGGTTCTAATGTCTTCTGTCTGTGTGACCTTGACCAAGTCACCTACCTGATCAAAGGGCATCAGCTTCCTCATCTGAAATACAGATCCAATACCTGCATGAGCAAAATACTCTCATTTTTCACATGGTATCATCCTTATTGTATTTCATACAACTATTCAGTTATCAGTCCCGACAACAATAAAATGTAGCTGCACAATGTCAGGCAACACTTGGATGCTGAAGAATCAGATTAAGAGTTCTCCAATAAACCACAAATTGTAATCTGCAGAACAGGGTTATAAGCTGATGATTATCAATGCCTGTCAGACTACTTTATTTTAAGGTAGCAAAACTATCTATTTATGGATAGGTACATCTATTATAGATTTTTGTCTTCATACATCTATAGATCTGTCAATTGATTTATCAACTGGTGGATCTATCATTCTAAATACTATCTTCTCTTTCTGATTAACTCTTCAGTTCTTTGAAATTTTTGTCACCTCCAATACAGATATCTTTTGTACATATTTGGTCTGCTCTTCATTCACACCAACCCTGTCCCAAACAAAACAACTATTCTTTTTGTCTTCTTCTTTAATGCCGTTTTTACTTCCTCTGAGGCAAATCCAAGATTGAGATATGAGTCCACATTATATGATTCCACTGTCATGGCTAGTACAAATTGCTTTTTTCTAGTGAAAATTCTGATAAATTATTTTTACATATCACCTCTTTACTTTTTTTTTTCCTTCAGATTCATGTCAACATGCTCTTAGAATAATTTGGCTCAGTTATGACTTACCCCAAACTTTTTACAAATTCATATAGTATCTACAACTCTGAAGGTATATGAAGTGACAGTAATGATTTTCCCCACAAAATTGTCAATATTCTAGATGGTTTATATATTTACTTTCATGTCTCTTTTATTCACTGAGCCAAATTTGGAGAATCATTTGACTTTTTGGGGGGTGATTGGTTTACTTCTGTAGTAATGACATATATATGCATATTCTTGTGAACTATCATCATATGGGCATATGTATATATATACATATATGTGTATATACACACAAACATATACATACATAATATATGTATATATGTGTGGATATAATAAAGACATATACAAGTCATATGCATATAATACACATAACATAAAACACATGTGTATATAATACATATGTGCATTATATGCTTATATATGTATATGTGTGTATGTGTACCTCTATTTATGACCAGCTTTTTTTAATAGTTCAAGTTCAAACTGTTGTAATAGTTACATGTCTATAAGCAGCCTTCTTTATTTATTTTTCCTTCCAATTCTTTTTTTACTTTTACTCTAAGAAAGGATGCAATTACACACAGATACCTGATTTAGAAAATAGTATACAAATCAGTAATTATTGTCAATCTGTTAAAATATATTATATTTCATTATTTGGTGATGACTTTTGGTATTGCTATGTTTAGTACTTTCTTCCCATTAGGCAACAGCCCATTAATTATCATTCTTTGATTTTTCAATCAATTCTGAATTTACCAAACTCTAATATCATTTAGCTTATCTTTCTCACTTTCATCCACAAACATTATTAAAATATATTCTTGATATCCTAGTTTTCATTTTGGTGTAGCACTCTGGCTATGAAAATCTAGAGGCCACTGTTACCATCCCCACAAATATTGTAGCTTTTACAATATTACAATATGTTTTATTTTGAAATATTACAGTATATCACAGAATTTCCAAGTTAGAAGCCATATAAGGAATAATTTAATGCAAACTGTACTCTTCAAAAATTCCCCTAAAATATAACTAATACAATATCATCTCACCTCTAAAGACTACAAGGAAAGCAAAACACACCCCTTCCTGAAACAGATCATAACACTTTTAAATTCCTTAGGAAGATTTTATGATTTCCACCTTAACATGAAGTCTGAATTGCACTCTTTAGGTCTGTCATCCATGACTCTTAGTTCTATCCTCTGAAGGCAAGCAAAACAAATATAATCTTTCTTGTATATGATAGCATTTCAAAACCTTGAATGCAGGTATTATGCCCTAAGTTTTCTCTTCTCAAGGCTAAACAGCCACCTAGCTTGGAGGAACTGAGACCAAGTCTTGGAGGATTACCACTCTCAGGTTGCAGAATCCCATCCAGTAGCCCTTCTGGTGTACTGAATAAATAGTTACTCACATGGCCCATTATATTTAGGCCAGATCAAGCAAAGATTATTGTTACTATCAAGCCATCTTCTCACCACCCACTTTACCGGCCCAGGAGTTATTGTTCTTCACATTCTTTTCATATGATTATCCATGAAAGAAAAAACACTGCCATTGTTACCTAAAAGCAAGTATGATTTCATTTACCTACTTTTCCAAATGCAAATACACTTCCCTAGTCACAACTTTCTAAATGTGTTTTCCAATCCATTAGAATGGAAATATTGTTGCTATTTGTTCCAAAATAATAGTATTTCATTGCATTGAGGTACCATAATGTCTTAAAACATTCCCCGACTGATGGGAACAACTTTTGCTTGACTGTTCTTATTAGTTATATGAGTTTCTTTTTTAATGTAGGCAGAGATGGAAGGGAGAAATGTGAGCTCTGTGATGGCAGCTGATGTCAGATATCTTCAGTTTTTGATTTGTATCTTTAGCATTTGTCATATAATAATCACTTAATAGATAATTTTTAATTTACTAATCAATTCACAAGTCCTGAATCCAAACCTTCTTCCAGGTTCATATAAGGTATGTGAGTTTACTCACTTAAATTCTCCAGCCTTTCATCATTTATTTTAAAAAATAGCACTTTTTTTTTATTTGCGAAGTGGTCCTCACAGGGTTATTGTGATGGAATCATTTCCTAAACCATGAAATGCTTAAAAATGGGAGTTTTGATACACTGTATTTCTCACTAAGTTTAGCATAAAGACTTAAAGTTGTTGGTGTCTTTATTAGTTGTATTGTATTTGAAAGACTCTTGAGTTTTATGTTGTGGGCTTCAGGGTCTCAAGCACATTTGTATAGCCCGAATATAAGCATGATATATCTGCTGAACTTTGTTTCCTAAGGACATCTGTTCCCTTCCACATGTTCTTTTGACAAACTAAGTGGTCCTGGGACTTCCATTTAAGTGGATACTTTCAACATGGACAAATGCAATTTTTTTTAAGGAAATCTCACCTGATCGAAAAACATTTCAGAAATAGCTCAGTTCATTTCACACTTCTTCACATTACCTGTAACAAAGTAGATCAAGTGAGTTCAGGTGTTATTTACCTTGACATATAGATCAAATGAATGAAATTTTAAATCAGAAGAAGTATGGCTCTCATTCAGTGGAAGGAAATAGATGTTGAAATCCTGAAATTCAATTGCAATGAAATTATTGATTCCAAAACACAATGCATTTCCATTAATAATTTCCAAATGCTAACAATTGTCTTTGTTCTGAATAAGATGATGGTCCTAATCATTTAATTATTATTGCTCTGTAATTTTTATAAAAATCATAACTATCTATATCAGTACCAGCTTCTTCTTGGGTTGAGAGATCACCCAAACATTGGCTAGGGGGTAATAAAGTTTTTAGAAATACCTCTACATCCATTGGCAAAATTAGTGATGACTGGAATATTGAAATCTAGCCACCTAAAGTCTGACCTAATGAGCAAATGGGAAGAACATTCTCTTGGCCTTGATTATTGGCTCTGACACTTATTAATCATCTGACCTCCACCAAGGTCACATACACTTTGGGAGAAAAATATATAATAATGTATGCACTACCTAATTCAGTCTTGGTATGTGAAACAAATAAAGAAATGTGCATTGTGTGCTGGATCAGTTGTAAAGGACTATACAAAATAAGCAATTATTCTCCTTTAGCTGTCATAATGATGATAATACAGTATTACAGAACCATCAACCTAATCAGACATTCGGTCTCCAAGAAAACAGTTTGGAAAATCAAGTTTGCAATTATAGCTCCAAGGTCTGAGACCATATTGTTGCTTTTCCAAAGAAAAGTGAAAATTCCTTCAAATTGTGAAATGCTTACTCAGCAGGTGAAATTAGTGGTTGGCTGCAAAAACAGATTCTATTTTAGGCCTCTATTTGTAAAAGTTTTGACTTAAAATGAGACTAGTTTCACCATGGGGAAAATGTCTACATATGTATTTTAATAGAAATGTACATATAAGAATAAAAATTAAACAAAATGCAGCATGATTTAGTTTTAAACGAACAAGGTCCAATCTGTGTGAAGAGAAATGAAATATGATATATGTGCAGATATTTCCTATGTGGTTATTGTTAATTTGAACTCATTTAAATTATATTTGAGTACTCAGGACCAAATTGGGAAGGGAAAAATCCTACCAGAAATTAGGAATTATGGATTTTGAAGTAAAATAAAACAAGACAAGAAAAACAAACCAATAAAAAATACTTTTATCTACCTTCTTGTCTCCACACATATAATTGGTAAAGGCAGAATTTGACACATTATAGCCCATGGTTTATTCTCTAACTGTCCTCCTAAATACATGGTTACATATAGCTAATTACTTAGACTGTGTAGCTAGAAATTTATGAAAATCATTAGAACTCTTGTCAATACTCACAGAAAATAGCAATACCTACCACTGAGGAATCCTCTCCACATCAGGCTGTATCATCTCAGAAAATTTCAATATTTTCCTGTAAGTATAAGAATCCAGGAGGAGGACTCTGAAAGTCGATTCTCCATAGTGATACTCCCTCCCATATCTTTCCTGATTTCTCTGATAGACATTAGCTTTCACTGATTCTTGACATGGTCCCTTTCAATATGGCATTGTTTAACATTTTATTTTCTGAATCTGTCCTCATCCAACAGTGGTTAGCATTTATACCCCTTTCTCCTATCTTCATTACTTAATAGGTATGCAGTTAGTTGGCAAAGAAGATAGTGCTATACCTGAAGTCAGGAAGACTCAATTTCAAATCCAGCTTCAGACAATACTTAACTAAATATACATAATATATACACACACACAAACAAACATGACAATATATATGTGTATATAAACCTAAACATACCTATATATAGACCCACCTAATATTATGTACATATCTAAAACTCTTTTTAAACTTCATTTTTAATAACTTCTACCTATTTTAATAATCCTTTTCTCCAATATTTCTCTGCCAGAGGTTCTAATATGCTTCCAGTAGATGATTTTTGTTTTCCTTTTCTAGTCCACCAACTCTATAACATGATCTAAATGACATAGAAGGAAAGATAACCCCAGAGGCTATATCTTTATCAATTTTCTCAAAATATACCTCCTCCAGACCAGAGTATTTGTTTTCTTGTTTGTTTGTTTTTTCTCCTGATGTATCTTCTTTATATCTTTGGTTCCATTAGCTATAAGATTCTCCCACATTTAGTTGAATTACCTACCCTTTCCTATTACAAATGTGTCTACCTTCCTAATGCCATTTCAGGTCACTATAGCTTATAACCTCTCATTCCTAATACAAAAGACATGCAACTCTCGTTGGGTTATCAGTCTTCCAATGAGTATTTCCACTCATTTCCAAAATTTCAGCCCACAGTGACTTCTCTCTGGACTGGCAAATCTATTAAAATTTAACTCAGTTCAATTCAATCCAATGAATTTTCCTAAGTGATTACCATGTTTGATTTTTTTTATAATAGGGACAAGTAAAATAAGAAATTATGTTTTAATTATAGGTGGTCATTGGGGTGAATGCCTACAGAAAAAGGATACTGCAAGTAAAATTGAGCAAAACTACTAACACAACTTGCAGGTGAGAAACCAATTACAGAAGGCTTTACAAAAGAGATGCCACTTGAGTTCATTTGTAGGTCTATATAGCTTAATTGGGAATAATAAAAGTTAATTCACAGATGAAATCTTAAGGAGTTCTTTGATCAAAATGTTACATGAGAAAAAAAGAAAACATATATTGTAGTTATATGAACAAAAAGTTAAATACAGCCAACATGTTGTTTTGCAGCATATCAAGGAATATATTTTCCAGGAATTCTGAATAAAATGAATCACATCTGCCCCAAAATATTTTCTAACAATGAATCTTCTTGATGAGGGTCCCTCTATTCTAGATGGGGAAGGGAGATGGGGAGACAAATGACTAGACAGGAAAATTTCCCCACTAAATGACAGAAATAACAACAATAAAACAATGAATACAACAATAAACATCTCACATTTCCTAGTGCTTTATGGTTTGAAATTTATTTTCTACCACTAATGTAGTGATGCAAGTTTATTTAAACTGTTAGACCCATTTTTCAGTTGAGAAAACTGAGACACAAGGAGACAATCTTATTATCTCAAATATCAAGTCATGTATTAAAAAATAAAAGTTTCAAACCAAATTGTTTGTTTTAATTTGAAATCCAACACCTTGTTTCTATGACATATTGACTCTTTTAGACCAAGAACTATATCTTCACAGTTCCAGGATCCATGGCTGCTTAGATTATGTATCCTGGAACAATGGGTGGAGTGTGTTGATAAAGAAAATGGGCTCTTAGCACTTAGTTCAACCAAATGCCCTTGAAGAGTTTGGCCTTTGTTTCCATGATTAGATTTGGGTGTCCTTGGTGCCTCCTTGCCTCAGGGGAGGGCCTAGTTTACACATGAGTTTGAGTGACATGTTTGGGACATCAGAGGCTTTTAGACCATGTGGGTTCAAGTCGCCTCTTTGTGCCGATTCTAGTTCAGGTGGGTGAGTCACATGTGTGACTCACCCTTTACCCTGAAAAAGATATGAAACTAGGGATTGACTTTCTATTCTTTGGAGCTCTTACCCACAGCAGTGGTGGTGCGAGTGACTCTGGGCCAGCCCTCCTTATGAGCTCCTGGGCTGACCCTAGATGTTGGTAACTATGAATGTGTATTTGGTCTATCTGTCGATGTTTGTAATTTGTTTAGGTCTCTCACTTTTGGTGGCTCGAAGAAACACTGGGCAGCTGTAGCTAAGAGCCCTCCAGCTTGTAAATCTGGATGCTGAGACTTTGTTAAACTCTGTTAACTATGTATTAGGATTTGAATCAGACAAGGTCTGTCTGTCGATGTTTGTACTTTGTTTGTATTTTGATCTGAAGTTCAGGGTGCTGGCTTTTTCCCCTGAACTAAGTGAATGGTATTTGTATGCTGAATTAAAATAAGCTTGTCAACCCCTTAACGTTGCTTTCCTTGCTAAAGCAGATCAAAAGAACCTGTGCTTTTGCAGCATGCTGGTAGCATTCTTGTTGTTGGGCTTGTGTTGTTCTTTCACCCCCACAACAGCTGCTAGCCAGATTGTTGAAACATATATGTACACACATATATTACATAATCACAATATACCAAATGAGTAATATTTTCTAGGTCACTCAATAGCTCTTGATTCAACTATTTCACTTCTATACTTATACAGCATGTATAATTGTCAAGAATTTTTGCTTGTTTGCTTTGTATTCTTTCATTCCATCAACCTAACCTATGTGGTCTCAGTATTATTCTTTATTGCTCCTACAAAGCCAAACCCAACAAGTTTAATCCCAAAAGAGAATTAGTTGTCAAGATTAGGGTGAAATGACCTGGTTATGGGGCTACATGTTTTGGAAATTGCTAGGAAATGACATGATGCCCAAATTCCAGCAAAGATATAGAGAAAGTTTGTCTATCAGAACCCAGGTTTGTAGAGGTAAAACTTATGTCCTCTCTTGTAGGAGAAGGAAGAGTGTGAGAGTATAAGAAGGAGGGCTTGGAAATAGAGAGAAATGGCATTTGGGCAATATATGATCCACATACCAGGGTCCAGGACCCCAGAATCAGAGTCCAAGTTCTATTGGTAGGAGAATGACCAGAGCACAAGTGAATCCACATAACTGTTCTCTCATCCATACTATAGCTCTTCAATAACACAGAAGAAATTTTAGGACTAAAGAAGTCTGCCTTTCAATAATTAGTTAGTCAACAACTACCAATATTTCTTCTTTCTTTGTCCCTTTTGATGATCTCTTCCCTGGCAGTCTCAGTGAATCCATGACATCATTTTTAGACAAATAGGAGCTACTTCTTTCTGAGACAGTCCAGCTTCCTCATCTTCAGTATTTATTACTTAGCCCCAAGTGTTAGATGGTCATTCTTTTTAACAGTCTTATATGGATCATAACCAGAGTGCCTTGCTTCACATACTCTAAAACTTCCTGCAAAGTCACAGATTTCCTTCTGCCTCTTGAGCTCCTTTGAGAGACAGTATGGGTAGAAACAAGTCAATTGGCACTTAAACTTTAAGTCTAAAGAGACCTATTTTCAAATTTCAATGCATAAACTGATTTAATTATTTTTTACAATCCCTTATCTTGTTGTGAATTTTTCCCCTATCTTTTCCTCAATCTGCACACTATGTATTTTTAAATGTGATTTTTTCAAATACTTAAATCTTTCATTTATTTGGAATTGATGTTGGAATATAGTGTAAAACACTTATCTAAACCTCTTCATTTCCAAAACCATTTCTGAATTTGATAAATAAGGAATTCCCTTTGCAGCTGTTTGTAAATTTGTTTACTTTTAGCAGAGGGAATGCTCCAGGACAAACCTAAGTACCAGAAGCATCCAGTCAGTAAGTCTCTGCCATTGTGACACCTTTGTGATAGGGTTATAGAATTCACTGTCCAGTGCTATAGATAGCTATAGATGTCAATTATATTTTGACTTCTTGCAGTACGGAAGAGTTGTACAATGTCTTTCCTTACTTATTCATGAATTTTCTAACAGGAAATTAGTCTCAATCTGTTTTATCTTGGGACATAGGATAACCAACTAAACAACCAATGTGCATTTATTAAGTGCCTACTATGTACCAGGGATAATGCTAAGGGAAATGATAAAAATGAAATGGTCCTTGTCATGAAGGAGCTTATATCATATTGGGCTACACATTATTTTTATAATTTCATATAAAATTTACCCAAAATAAATGCAAAATAGTATATGAACTGGAATGGCATCATTAGCTGGGGGTGAGGAGGAAAAGAGAAGTTTTCATATGCTAGGTGGTATTCAAACTGAGCTTTAAGGAGCTACTTATTCTAAGTGGAGTGGGGACTGACTGCATTTTAGGTATATCAGACAGCCTAAGCAAACGATCTGAGTTGGGATATAGTATGTAAGGAATAGAATGGCCAGAATACCAATTTAATTGGCATTCAAAATTTGTGAAAGAGAAGAATGTATAAGACTTAAAGTGTAGGTTAGAGTCACATTATGAAGAGTTTTAAATGCCAAGCAGAGAAATTTGTCTTTGATCCAAGAGGTGATAAGAAGCCATTGCAGTTAAGAGATTAAGGCAGTGGCATGGTCTTGTGCTTTGGAAATCTACTGTTCATGTCTGTTTGGAGGATGATTCAGATAAAGGATAAAGAGAGAGTTGAAGTAGAGAGTCCATTGAAGAAGCTATCATAGTAGTTAGAGTAGTGAGAGTTGAGGGATTGAATTAGGATTTTGCCTCAGTGAATTTGTAGAATGAGGCAGATAAAAGAGATGTTACTAAAATTCAATAAATAGGTCTTGGAAATGTTTTAACAAGATAGTAAGAAAGAAGAGTAAGTAACAACACTCCCAACCTGAGATAATGAAAAGATAAAGCTAGACAAAAAAAAAAGAAAGTTGGATAGTTTATAATGGGAGTGGTTCTTTGTGGGGAGGGACAAGTTCTGTTATAGATGTGATGAGTTTAACACTATCATGCCTAGAAAATACTCAGTTTACAATTTCAAGCACTGGGTGTGTGGTACTGGAAATGAAGAAAGAGAAAGATAGGAATGAAAATATAAATTTTGTTGTCATTTTCTAGAAGTTATGGAAAATGTAGGGTGCCAACCCCACAACACAATATAAAAATGATTAAAGCAATGAAGACAATAGAATGTTAAAGATGATGAAAATGGGGGCGGATGGGGCAGAACGAAGATGGCTGCTGGAAAGCAGGGACTTGCCTGAAGCTCTCCCCCAGGACATTCCAAACACCTATAAAAAATGGCTCCAAACAAATTCTAGAACTGCAGAACACATGAAATACCAGAGGGAAGCAGGGCTCCAGGCCAGGACAGCAGGGATGGTTTCTGGGTAAGGTCTATCACACCGTTCTAGATCTTGTATTATTCTGATTGTGTTTCCACAATACTCAAATTGTTTCTTTCCGGCAGCTTGCAGTATTGTCTCCTTGATCTGGAAGCTCTGGAATTTGGTGACAAGATTCCCAGGAGTTTTCTTTTTGGTATCTTCTTCAAGAGGCTGTTGGTGGATTCTTTCAATTTCTATTTTGCCCTGTGGCTCTAGAATATCAGGGCAGTTCCCTTTGATAATTTCTTGAAAGATGAGATCTAGGCTCTTTTTTTGATCATGGCTTTCAGGTAGTCCAATAATTTTTAAATTATCTCTCCTAGATCTATTCTCTAGGTCAGTGGTTTTTGCAATGAGATGCTTCCCATTGTCTTCCACTTTTTCATTCCTTTGGTTCTGTTTTATAATATCTTGATTTCTCATAAAGTCACTAGCTTCCACTTGCTCCAATCTCATTTTTAAGGTAGTATTTTCTTCAGTGGTCTTTTGGACCTCCTTTTCCATTTGGCCAGTTCTGCCCTTCAAAGCATTCTTCTCCTCATTGCCTTTTTGGATTTCTTTTGCTGTTTAAGTTAGCCTATTTTTAAGATGTTGTTTTCTTCAGTATTTTGGGGGTCTCCTTTAGCAAGTCATTGACTTGTTTTCCATGGTTTTCTGGCATCATTCTCATTTTTCTTCCTAATTTTTTCTCTACTTCTCTAACTTGCTTTTCCCAATCCTTTTTGAGCTCTTCCATGTCCTGAGACCAGTTCATGTTTTACTTGGAGGCTTTTGATGGAGGCTCCTTGACTTTGTTGACTTCTTCGGGCTGTATGTTTTGGTCTTCTTTGTCACCAAAGAAAGATTCCAAAGTCTGAGTCTGAATCTGAGTCCGTTTTCACTGCCTGGCCATGTTCCCAGTCAAATTACTTGACCCTTGAGTTTTTTGTCAGAGTATGACTGCTTGTATAGTATAGTGTAATTTGTCCCAAGCTTGAGGGGCTGCACTGTTGTTTTCAGAGCTACACAGCAAACCATTCTAGCGCTACTCCTCTTCTAAGAACCGCCAACCCAGACTAGACTCAGATCTAAGCTAGCTCTGCACTCTCGCTCAGATATGCCACTTAATTCCTCCCACCAACTGTAGCTCTGTAGCTGCACCACCTCTGCTGCCTCCGTGTTGGTGGCCAAACCACAAACTCCTTTTCCTCTGTGCCCACAGCTTTTCCTACTAACCTTTTCTGTTATCTTTGGTGTTTGTGAGTTGAGAAGTCTGGTAACTTCCACAGCTCCCTGATTCATGGTGCTATGGCCTGTTCTTCCTGGTTCCCTATCTGGTTGGTCTGTGCAGCCCAAGCCGGGCTCTGCTCTGCTCAACAATCAGGTCTGCGTGATAGACCTCACCCAGCGACCATCCAGGCTCTCCTGGACTGGAGCCCTGTTTCCCTCTGCTATTTTGTGGGTTCTGCAGTTCTAGAATTTCTTCAGAGCCATGTTTTATAGGTGTTTGGGGGGACCTGGGTGGGAGCTTACACAAGTCCCTGCTTTCCAGCCGCCATCTTCCCCATAAGGACACAGGAAATTTCAATATGCATCAAAGCATGCAAGTCTTTCTAGTTTTTACAGACAGCATCTGCTCATAATTTCTTATAGAACAATAATATTCCATCACAATCACACAGCACAATTTTTTCAGCCATTCCCCAGTTGATGGGTATCCCCTTTGTAACAATAATGCTACTTGCCAATACCGTGGCTGTGTAAGACCAATAACACCAGCACACAGGAGAGTGGCTAGCACAGGTTCTTTGATCTGTGTTTCTAAGGAAAGCAACTTTAAGGGGTTTACAATCTCACTTTAATTAAACATATATATACCATTGACTTAGTTCAGGGGGAAAAATCAGCACCTTGAACTTCAGAGAAAGTACAAACAGAAATTACAAGCAGAAATTATATAAACAGAGCAAAATAACAAAAATCAGCAGACAGTCTTCTATCTGTCTGTCCAAGACATTAAATGCATAATTACAAGAGGGAGAGGCACCAATATCTGGGTTTTTCAAAGCCTGGGGAGGGGGAGGCTCTTAATGGTTACTTAGAGTCTTGTTTGGCCAAACAATAGGATCACTATTACAATGAGTGAAACCCCCAAAACAAAATGCTTACCTCAGAGTATATATTCACTTCTTCAATGTTGGCCCACAGAGGGTGTCAAAAATCATGTGACTAAAACTCATGTGACTTAGGCTTAAGCACATCATCAAAGACTCTTAACTCAAACAAAGGCAAGTCTCATCAAAGGAATTTAATTGTCTCAGTGCTGAGTAGCACTCCAAAACAAAAGACAATAAAAATCCCAACTTTCATTGCCATTACATTTGAAAGGCAACACTCATCAAAAGTACGTGACTGCTTTAGTGTTGAGAAGCACTCCTAAAGAAAAAATAAAGGAAAAAGTACCACTGCTATCACAATCAGAGATTAAAGATCTTTCCCACCCATTCAATGGGTCTCAGATGGGGCCAACAAAAGAAGGCTTGATTAGAGGCAGGCCCACAACTTGGTGATACCAATCAGGGATTAAAGACCTTTCCCATCCACTCAATACACCTCAAGTGAGGCCAATTAAGGGAAGCTTAATTAGAGGTTTGTTTGTAGGCAGGCCTAATCCATTTATTTACTAGACACTATGCCACAGGACCATACCCTTTTGCTGATTGGGCATGAAGCCCTTGGGCCCTAAAAAGAGTATATACACCCAGAAGGTAGTTATTGAGAACTGGGAATTCAGAATTCAGAAGTGAGAATTCAGAATCCAGCCAAAGGAGGAGGAGTAAGGACTCTGAGATGACAGAGCAGCAGAAGGAGCATGGAACAAAGAGTGGAGAGGATACCAGGGAGCTTTGGAGAGAACACAGACAAGCAGATAGTTGAGATTCCTGAGTGTTTAAGGGGGGGCCTCTGCAGGGGGGAAGGGCACAGGATGACTTGGTTCCTTGTTGTAATACTGTGTTATAATTTCCTTGCTGCTACATTGGGGGGCGTTACTTGTTTTAGAATATAATTATGTCTATGCCAAATTGGAGTGATGTGTCTTGGGATTTGATCCTCTATAAATAAATGTTATACTTCCTCTCCCTTCTACCTAGAGAGTTTTTCATATTTTGCAATTTTGAACAATACAGACATATTCATGGTCATCCTCGAGGTCATGAATCTTGCCTCACTTATACACTCTCAATTTCCAATTCTTTGTCCCCAGGAACGAGATCTGCAAATATTTTTGTACATATAGGTACTTTTCCTTTTTAAAAAAATCTCTTTGGGGATACAGACCTAGTAGTGGTATTACTAGGTCAAATGGAATGTATGGTTTCATAGCCCTTTGGGCATAGTTCTAAATAGTTCTACAAAATGGCTGAATCAGTTCATAATTCCACCAACATTGAATTAATGTCTCATTTTCCATAAATGTCATCCACCATTTGCCATTTTCTTTTTCTGTCCTATTAACAAATCCAATAGGTATGGGGTAGTAATTAATATTTATTTCAATTTTCATTTCTCCAATCAACAGTGAGTTAGAACATATTTTAATATGGCTATGCATAGATTTGATTGCTTCATCTGAAAATTGTTCAAACCTTTTCATCATTTATCAGTCAAGGAATAGCTCTTATTTTTTTTTTTAAATTTGACTCAGTTCTCTATATATTTGAGAAATGAGGCCTTTATCAGAGAACTTGTTTCATTTTTTTTCACAGTTACTATTGGTAACTGTATTTCCCTCCATCCTATCCCCTCATTTATTGTATCCTCTCTCTCCTTTCACTTTGTCCCTCCTCAAAAGAATTTTGCTTCTGACTCCCACCTTCCCCAATCTGTCCTTTCTGTTACCGCTCCTTGTCTTATCTCTTTCCACTTCTATTTTCCTGTCAGGTAACATAGATTTCTATCCCCAATTGACTGTGTATGTTATTCCCTCTTTGGGCCATTCCAATGAGAGTAAGGTTTACTAACCACCCCCTCTCATCTCTCCTTACTTTCCCTCCACTTTAAAATCTTTTTTTTGCCTCTTTTATGTGTGATAATTTATCCCATTCTCCCTCTCCCCTCCTTACAGTAACTTCTTCTCTCACCCCTTAATTTATTTTCCTTATTATTTTATATTTTTGTAGGTATTATCCTTTCATATTCAACTCACACCTGTACCCTCTGTCTATATATAAACCGTTTATCTGCCCTAATAATGGGAAAGTTCCTAGGAGTTTCAAGTATCATCTTCCCATGTATGAATGTAAACAGTTAAACCTTATTAAGTCCCTTATGATTTCCCTTTCTTGTTTATGTTTTCATGCTTCTTTTGAGTCCTGTATTTGAAAGTCAAATTTTCTATTCAGCTCTGTTCTTTTCACCAAGTATTCTTGAAAGTACTCTATTTTGTTAAATGCCCACTTTTCCCCCTGAAAGATTTAAATCAGTTTTCCTGGATATGTGATTCTTGATTGTAATCCTAGCTCCTTTTCCCTGAAGAATATCATATTCCAGGCCCTCTGATCCCTTAATGTAGAAGCTGCTATATTCTTTTTTTGGTTATCCTGACTATGCATGATAGATAATTGAATTATTTCTTTCTGCCTGCTTGCAATATTTTCTCCATGAACTGGGAAGTGTAGAATTTGGTTATAATGTTCCCAGGATTTTTCATTTTGGCATATTTTTCAGGACATGATCTTTGGATTCTTTAAATTTCTAAATTACACTCTGGTTATACAATACAAGTGCAGTTTTTTTTTTTTCACCATCTTTTTTTTTATTTTTTTATTTTATATATATATATTTTTCTTTATTTATTTTTAGTTTACCACACACCGTTCTACATAGTTTTGAGTTCCAGTTTTTCTCCTCTCCCTCCCCCCTCCCTCCCCAAGACGGCATGAAGTCTCATATAACTGTCATGTATAACTTCGCATTGAATTAATTTATGCTCTAGTCAAGTTGTGGAGAAGAATTTTGACCAATTGAATGAATCATGAGAAAGAAGAAACAGAACCAAAAAACAAAAAAAAAAAAAACAAAAAAAAAAAAAAAAAAAACAACCAAAAACAAAAACAAAAGAGAAGCAGAAAAGGCGAGCATGTAGTGTGCCTCAGTCTGTATTCAAACTTCAAGTGCAGTTTTTCTTGATCATTTTTTTCAGTTTTTTATTTTATTTTACCAAAACACAAATTGTTTTTCCAATTTTTCCTCTACCTCTTTTACTTGATTTTCAAAGTATTCTATGGGCTCTTCCATGGCCTGAAACCAATTCAGAGTTTTCTTGGAGTCTTTGCATGTAGGAGCTTTGACTTTGTTATCTTCTTCTGAGAGTGTGTTTTAATCTTCCCTGTCACCATAGTAACTTTCTACAGTCAGTATTTTTTCCTGTTTTTTGCTCATTTTCCCAGCCTATTGGTTGTCTTTTAACCCTTTGTTTGGTAGGGCTCTACTTCCAGGGTGGAGGGCTCATCATCCAAGTCTTCAGTGGTTTTGTGCAGCCACTTTCAGAGATACTTCTAGGGATCTGTAAGTTTTCAGTTCTTTCAAGGCGGTAAGATCTAAGGAGAGGTGTTTACCACTCTCCTGGCCTGTGCTCTGGCCTGTGAGTGACGACAACCATTCTTTTCTGCTCAGGAGCTATGAGGAAGGTCCTGTTCCACTGTGGCAGCAAGCTTTGGTGTGGTAGTACTCTTCATTGCCTTGGAACTGCCACCCAGGACTGTGACCACGGTCAAGAGTGGGCAAAGCAGGAATGTTCTGCCTCCCTGTTAGCAAAGATAACACTGTAATCTCCTTCTGGCCAGTTGTTCAACCCCTTCCTCTCTATAGGCTGAGAGCTACAGAAGCAGCTGCTGCTGATGATGACTAAGTGGCTCCCATGAGCTGCTTCTGGTTTGCTAGTGTTGGGTCTGTGCTGGCACAGCATGTGCTATACTGTGCTCCACGCTCACCAAGGTGTGAGAGATTTTTTCTCCTGATCTTCTAAGTTGCCTTTGGCATTTGTGAGTTGAGAGGCATGTAAACTGCCACTCCTGCCACTGATTAAGTTACCCCAAGGCCTCCTCCTGATTTGCTGGGGCCAGGCTTGTGATGGACTGTGATGGTCTCTCACAGTGCTACAAAAGATCTTTCCTGCTGACCTTTCAATTTCTCTTAGGCGGGAAAATAGTTTAACCACATTTTAATGGGTTCTGCTGGTCTAGAATTTTTTAGAGTCATACTTTAAAGGTATTTGGTGGAGTTTCAGGGGATAGTTCAAGTAACTCCCTTAATTTACTCTGCATCTTAGCTCCACCTCTCCTCAAGTACTGTTCCCCCACCTTAACCTCCCCCCCCATACTGCTTCCTGGTTTTATTGAGCTTCTGTAACCAAAAAAAAATTGCTGGTGGCCAACCCTCTGATGATAAGCAACCCCAATAAAAGTAAGACTGGTTTGCTAAGAGCCAGGCATGACAAGATTACACAATTATTATTTTCCTTCTTGGATTTCTTACACTATGGAACTAAGCATTTTTATACTTTATTTGATTATTGTCTTCCTTTAAGTCCACCTGAACCATGGGTGGGGAAAAGGCCAGAAATAAGTATATATGGGAATTCCACTATATGATGAACTCAGAGAATTAGAAGTCCAATTCTAGAAATAACACTTATTCTAAGAGATCTTCAAGGATGTAATTACTGGCAGACAACCTGAGGACATAGTCATTTGTCTAAAGATGCTTTTACAGTCAGGAATATTTTAATGTTTCATTTATAGCACAACATTTGGAAAAAAAGTGATAATGATAAGGATAGAAATTGGAATAATTAATTCAATGGCTTTAATGAAAATGGTGACTAATTAATGCCTGCAAATATATAGATAGAAATGATAGTCTACAGACACAGATATGGATAATAAAAAGATAAATGGAATGGTAGATAGATAGATGGATGGATGGATAGACAGACATATAGAGATTTGATAGCTATCTGATCTATATATCTGTCTTTAATCGTGTGGTGGTAGATGGACAAAAAAGGGAGGATACCTCAAGGCCTGGGAAGCAAGTAAATCATAGAAGCAGGAACATGAAGCAAATAATAAAAATAATAATAATAAGAAGAAGAAGATAGAAGAGGAGCACTGCTTTGCCCTGGTTTCACCAAATCTATTTGATTTCTTGCCATTCCATCTTTTTTCATTTTCATGGGAAACTGAATGTCTTTTATGATATTGAAAAAAGATAGCAACAACAAAATGAGGCCTGAGATTCATATAACCATGGACCTATGTTGAAAGAGCAGTCTCTAAAAATGATTTTGAAGGGATAGAGATCAGGAATTAGGAACGTATGCAAGTTAAAAAGAATTTATCTCCCACACTCAGAAAGTTATCTAAAATACTGCACATAACACTTATAGATTCCATTTATTTGGCTTACTTTTCTTTCTTCCAAAAGATCTTGGATAACAAAGGAAAAAAAAAGATGGAAAAGAGGAACTTCTTCTGGAATGAAAAACCTTTTATCATAAGACTGGAAATGGACAGGTTTCTGTTTTATTGGACAGGAAAGGCAAATAAATATTTTCCTTAGTTTAATTCAGGTGTGTTAAGATCCTGTCTCCTTAAGAGATCATACCATTATGGATGTAGTGCTAGAATTGACCTTGATGGCTAGTTTGTGTAGTCTCTACCCCCACCTCTTTTTATTAAACATATGAAGAAGTTGAGACCTAGCAAGAGTAAGTTACTTAGTCTATATCGTGCTGCTAGAATATGGAAGAGTCAAAATTCAAATCCTGGGTCTCACTCCTCACCCACCATCTTTTCCACTGTATAACATGGCCATCTAGGACTTAATTCATTTCCCTCTTTTTCCTTCTCTTCACATGATTCTATAATCCCCTTAAAATATTTAGCCCTTTAGGTTCCCTTCATATTTCAATGATGCCTCTTTTTCTTTCTTTTATTCCCTCCCCAGTTTCTTTTCTTTTCTTTTTTTAGTAATAACATTTAAACATGATGTAATTTGTTTCATTCCCTTGTATTTTTCTTGATGAAAGTATTTATTGCCTTTCTTGGGTTTCTCTAGTTTTAACTGTTTGCAAATTGAACATCTTTACCACTATTTTAGCTTGTTGGAAGGAAGAGAGGTTACCTCAAATGACTTTCTTTTCACAAACGATCTGTTGGTTTATATTTAAGTGGAGTATTGCAGGATTTGTGATTTTATATTGAACATTGATAAAGTTTAAGTTTTTGACTCTAAGTTATAAGACAAAGGTTAGAATCTTTGTTTTCCTCTCTCTTCCTCATAGAGGAAAAATAAACCTCCTCAACTGATATTATCTCCAATTTATCCAGCATATCTTCTTTTTTTCTTATTATGTTACATTTACCCAATTATATGTAAAAACACTTTTTAACATTTATATTTATTTAAACTTTGAGTTCCAAATTCTCTCCCTTTCTCCCTTCTCATCCTGTCTCATTGAAAAGACAAATGATTCAATATAGGTAATCCATGTATCATCATGTAAAACACTTCCATAGTACTCATGTTAAGAAAGAAAACATAGACCAAAAAAAACCTTGAGAAAAATAAAGTTAAAAAAGTATGCTTCAATCTGCATTCAGGCAATATCAGTTCTTTGTCTGTGGATGGATAGTATTTTTCATCATAAGTCCTTCAGAGTTGTTTTGGATCACTGTATTACCAATAAAAGCTAAGTCATTCAAAGCTGATCATCCTATAGTATTGCCGTTATTTTGTACACAGTATATTTAACTTTGCATCCGCTCATACAAGTCTTTCCAGGTTTCTGAGAGCATCCCGCTCATAATTTCCTATAGTAAAATAGTATTCCATCATAATCCCATAGCATAATTTATTCAGCCATTCCCCAATTGATTGGCATCCCCTCAATTTCTAATTCTTTGCCCTCAGAAAAGAATTGCTACAAATATTTTTGTATGTATAGGTCCCTTTCCTTTTTTTAATCTCTTTTGCAAAACAGACCAAGTAGGGCTACTGATAGCTCAAAGGATATGCAAGGTCTTATAACCCTTGGGTTTGGCATAGTTCCAAATTTCTCAATAGAATGGTTAAATCAATTCACAATGCCAACAGTGCATTAAAGTCTCATTTTCCCCCATCCCCTCCAACATTTGTCATTTACCTTGTCTGTCCTATGTCTGTCCAATTTAATAGGTATGAGGTAGTAACTCAGAACTGTTCCAATTTTCATTTCTCTAATCAATAGTTAGAATATTTTTAATATGCCTGTAGATAGCTTTAATTACTTTACCAGAAAAAAAAAAACTGGTCATATGTTCTGCCCATTTATAAATTGGAAAATGGTTCTTATTTTTTGTTTTTATTATATTATCTGAGCCTATCAATGAGCAAATGATATTTCGCCAATTTTTTGGATCCAACTTTATTTGTGTGAAAAAATGCTATGGAATTGTATTCATATAGTTCTTGTATTTCTTTTGGAAGGTAGACTCTTAAGTACTTTATAATGTCTACAGTAACAGTAATTGGAATTTCTCTTTCTATCTCCTGCTATTGGGCTTTGTTAGAATTACCAATGATTTATTTAGGTTGATTTTATATGCTTCAACTTTGCTAAATTTGTATATTATTTCAAGCTATTTTTAATTTATCTAGGATTATCTAAGTATACCATCATATCATCTGCAAAGAGTGATGGTTTTGTTTCTTCTTTGCCTATTATTCCTTCAATTTTTTTCGTCTCTTACTGCTAAAGCTAATATTTCTAGAATAGTGTTGAATAACACTGGGGAAAATGGATATACTTGTTTCACCCCCAATCTTACTGGAAATGCTTCTAGCTCATCCCTCTTACATATAATGTTTACTGATGGTTTTAGATAGAGGCTATCTATCATTTTAAGGGTGACTACATTCATTCCTATGCTCTTTAGCATTTTTAACGGGAATAGGTGTTGTATTTTGAAAATATGTTTTCTTCATCTATTGAGATAATTTCTGTTAGTTTTTATTGTTGATATGGTCAATTATGCTGATAGTTTTTGTAATGCTGAACCGGCCCTGCATTCCTGGCACAAGTCCTACCTTGTCACAATGTATTAGGCTCAAGATAAATTGTTGTAATCTCTGCTAATATTTTATTTAAAGTTTTTGCATTTGCATTCATTAGGGGAATTGGTCTATGACTTTCTTTCTATGTTTTGACTCTATCTGGTCTAGGTATTAGCACCATATTTGTATCATAAAAAAAAGAATTTGCCTATTTTCCCAAATAGTTATATAGTATTGTAATTATTTGTTCTTCAATTGTTTAATAGAATTTGCTTGTAAATCTATCTGACCCTGGGGATTTTTTCTTAGGAATTCATTTTCCCTCCTCCACTGTGACCACAAGCTCTGCTATGCTAGTGCTCCTCCTTGCCTTGGGACTGCCCCCCAAGACTGTGACCCACATCCAAGTATTGGCAAAACAACAGAATCCTGCCCAAGTGCTAGCAAAAAGTCCTCTGTGATCTCTTTTTGACCACTTGTTCAACCCCCTTACTGTATATTTTCTTTGTAGATGGTTGATTTCATACTGTCCCCCCATTGAATTGTCGAATTATAAATTATTGTGCATAACTTATTACACCCTAGGCAAAGAGATGAATAGACCTTTATTTGATTTGGAGAAGAAATTTCAAAGAAAAGTTAATACCCCTCAGAGAGCAGATATAAATCTTTCAGATAGACCATTAATGGATGTCTTTCCTGGTTAGTAAGACCATGACAACTTTTGTACATGTGTTATAACCTTAGAGAATCAAGAGTTATTTCTATATCATTATGATGTATTAGAGGAAAACTTAAATAAATGAACATATTCGTGAAAGATAAATTCATCTCAGTTGCTTGTAAACATCCTTCCTCTGCTTTGATTTATTAATAATTTAACATACGTCCCACTCATATTGGTAATTGTACCTGTATTTCTGTTAAATGTGAGGGTTGATGGTCACACTGAGTCCTCATCTACTACAAAGGAAGAGAGCAAAGAGAAAAATTAAATCAAAGAAGTATTCATTTGAAGGAAACTATCAAGGTAAGTATCATGGTGAGATCATATGATAGAATCATGCTGAGACCCCAAATACAAAGATATAGAAACCTACACACTGTATAACCCATAGGGGGAAGGAGCAGAAGACTCTCAAATTTAGAATTGGGGCTTGGAGAAATGATATATTTAGTGCAACTAAACAGCAGAAGGACAATTTGTGGGTATGGAATTTCATCTTAGTGTTATATTATGTTCTGACCACTTTCCCCAAAGGCAAACTGCTGCTATATCTGTGCTCTCAAATTTTCAGATAATCCTGAAGGGTTCATAAAGTATTATTTTTCTCTACTCCCATTGGCTCTACCCTTCCTACTCACTGCTTCTCCCCATTTATTAGGGTCCAATGACTAGCATCAAATTGCCACATAACTATTTAACATTGAATATTTTAACATTTGAATTTTTCAAAGTACTATTTACTTTAAAAAATAGAAAGAACAGCATAAAGCATTTTCTTCCAATACCTCTAGGCATACTCTGTCCCATACTGCTTCAGAGTCTGGGAGAGTATGCTCAAAATTTAATTCAGATTGTACTAAGGTAAGCAGATTGGTAACATCATATTCATGGCTATATGTGCTATGACTGCTAGGTAAAACCTTTTGTTGAGTTTAGTTCCCAAATATCACTCCCAATAATTATTCCTTCCTGAGTACATCAGTCCTGGTGTGGCTGCAATGCCATGCCTGAATCAGAAGTCCCATACACATATTCTTGTGTCTCTTGCTCCTTTCCAAAGTCAGAGATTCCACTTCCTATATTTAGAACAGAAAAGAACAAATAAAAATTTAATGGACCCAAGCTGTCTTGGGTCATATGGCTTCAGAAGTTGAGAAGACCCTAAGATCCTTTCACTTACTACACTGTCTTTCATGGAGAGAGTCATCATGTTCCTCTACACAAAAATGAAACAAGCACAGTACTAGAGTTGACCTCCTTTATAAGTATCTGACAGTTCAGCCTATATAGACAATGGATAAATATCTCTTGTAACCATGTGGTATCCCATTTGGAACCAGCTAAAAATGTCTGCACATGCTTCCAAGTATCTCAAGAGGACTTCCCTTACATGTCTTCATATTCTCCTTGGAAGTGTCCTACATATGGACAGATGCCATCTAATCAAGCTGTTGGCATCTGAACTTGCATTGCACCCCTGTTACATCAATTCAAAATTAATAGAACTCACCATGGCACAGGATGCTTTTGCTCCCTCCATGTGAATTCATTCTTCTAAGAAGAGAATTCCACAATATCAGGCTGCTCTGTTTGACTTCCTTAACCTCAGCATCTCAGAATTCCCTTTCTTCTCTAAAAGTTTCAGGAATAAAGTAAAACTACCAAGCTAATAAGTATCATTACAGACTTACCAAAGAAGTTCTCCCTATGCCCTTGCCTTATCACGAAATCCCCTGATCCCATGACTCAACAAAGAATTTTTACTCTAAGAGTTGTTTTTATCCACCTCCAATGAGATATTGGGATTTATTGGATAAGGCATCATAAGAAATACAGCCATATGGGTGTTGCATCCATTCCTTTCTATTCAGCTCATCTGCATGATTTACCATGAAATATTTATTTTTCCTTTCCTTTCACAACCAGCACCTTATCTCCTTCAATTGTTATTTACCTCCTTTACCTTGTATTTTCTGAAATAATCATTTTTGACTTGCCTATTTATTATTCTTTATAAGTTTTGGGGAAAAAACCTTACAAGAACAATAGTGACTTATCTAAGACATCAAAATTTCCCTATGTTTTGAAGATTTGTCTTTTGTCTTCTCTTCCCTCATCATTCATTAATGACATTCAGAGACTGTGTTCTGAGTCCTTTATGCTTTTCTTCCTCTGCATTTTATGATATACAGAACTGTGTTATAGACCTATCAAAGTTATCATTATTTTACATTTATGTGAGATGGTATTAAAAGGTCTTTCTCATTTATTAATATTTAAATAAGCCATTCTGTGCCATGATACATTCAATATTATTTGCATTAACTGTCACAATTGCTGCCTTTGGTTTCTTGGATGAAATAGGATGAATATTGGTTTGTGAGATATGAGAAGACAAAAACTAAATGAATGATTTCATACTTCTCTCTATTATAAGGATCCTTTCCTAAGACAAATTTTATATTTTTTAAAGGATTTCAATGTTGGGAGATATCACTGAAGATAAATCATACCTGAATAAGTATCTCCTCCATAATATACTGAATATTTGTTCAATTAGGTCATTTTGCTTGATGATATTTAATAAAGCAGAGCCCAATGGCCAAAACATAAGATATTTCACTTATGGTTCATTTCCGTTATGAGAAATTGTTTTCTCCCCTCTCTCCCACCTTGCTTCATTGTGAAAACTGCCAACTTTCAGTTTCTATCCATTGACCTTAGTTCTGGCCAGAAGGGTACATTGGTAACTAAGGTAGGGCTCCTGGTGGGAACAATGAAGGGAGGTCTGATTATATCCTCCCTCCCAAGTAGGCCTCCAACCCCTAGCTACTAGGTGCTAAGCTGATATGGATGTGAAGCCCCCAGGGTCCTAACTGGAGTTGCTAAGAACAGAACAAATAGTAAGAGCTTAAGCTCTGGTCACTCAGATGACCTTTGATGATGACTAAAGAGTGCATTAAAAGAGATACCAGAGCTATTTTCTTAGGCCTCTCACTCTTAGTGATGTGCTAATGTGAAGATTCTGGGCAGCTGTAGTTAAGAGCCCTCCAGCTTGTAAATCTCGATCTTTCAACTTTGTTAAACTCTGGTAAATATGCATTGAGATTTGAATCAGATGAGGTCTGTCTGTTGATGTTGATAATTTGTTTGTATTTGCTCTGAAGTTCAGGGTGTTGGATTTTTCCCCTGAACTAAGTGAATGATGTTTGTACACTTGATTAATGTAAGATTGTTAACCCCTTAACATTGATTTTCTTAGTGAAGTAGATCAAAAGAGCCTTTTCTGTGTTTTCTGTGCTGGTTCTTTTTTTTTTAATTTTTTTTTTAATTTTTAGTTTACAACACACGGTTCTACATAGTTTTGAGATCCAGATTTTCTCCCCTCCCTCCCCTCTCCCTCCCCAAGACGGCATGGAATCTCATATAACTACCATGTATAACTTCACATTGAAGTAATTTATACACTAGTTCAGTTGTGGAAAAGAATTATGACCAATGGAATGAATCATGAGAAAGAAGAGACAGAACCAAAAAAAAAAAAAACCCAAAAACAAAAACAAAAGTGAAGAAAAAAAAGGCAAGCATGTAGCGTGCCTCAATCTATATTCAAACTTCGCAGTTCTTTGTCTCGATGAAGATAGCATTCTCCATCGTGAGTCCCCTGGAGTTGTCCTTGCACCTTACTTTGCTGAGAAGAGTGATGTATGTCAGAGTTGGTCCTCACAGAATCCATATATCTGTGGTTGTGTACAATGTTCTCCTGGCTCTGCTCCGCTCACTCAACACTATGTTGTGTAGGTTTTTCCAGGTTGTTACAAAGTCCGTACCATCCCCATTTCTTATGGCAAAATAGTACTCCATTACCTTCATATACCACAGCTTGTTCAGCCATTCCCCAATTGATGGGCATCCCTTTGATTTCCAATTCTTGGCTACCACAAAAAGAGCTGCTATAAATATCCTTGTACATATGGATCCTTTTCCCACTTGTGTGATTTCTTTGGGATACAACCCTAGAAGTGGTATTGCTGGGTCAAAGGGTATGAACATTTTTATAGTCCTTTGGGCATAGTTCCAAATTGCTCTCCAAAATGGCTGGATCAGCTCACAGCTCCACCAGCAATGCAACAATGTTCCAATTTCCCCACATCCTTTCCAGCATTTATCGTTTTCCTGTTTTGTTATTTTAGCCAATCTGACAGGAGAGATGTGGTATCTAAGAGTTGTTTTGATTTGCATTTCTCTAATCAGTAGTGATCCAGAGCATTTTTTCATATGCTTATAGATAGCTTTAATTTCTTCCTCTGAAAACTGCCTGTTCATATCCTCTGACCATTTCTCAATTGGGGAATGGCTTGTATTCCTATATATTTGGCTCAGTTCCCTGTATATTTTAGAAATGAGGCCTTTATCAGAGATACTAGTGGCAAAGATTTTCTCCCAATTTTCTGCTTCCCTTCTAACTCTTGTTGCATTGGCTTTTTTTGTACAAAAACATTTCAATTTGACATAATCAAAATTATCCATTTTGCATTTTGTAATGCTCTCTATCTCTTGTTGGGTCAGGAATTCTTTACTTTTCCATAAATCTGATAAGTAAACTATTCCTTGCTTTCCCAAATTACTTATAGTATCAGCTTTTACTCCTAAATCATGAACCCATTTTGACTTTATTTTGGTATATGGTGTAAGATATTGGTCTATGCCCAGTTTCTGCCCTACCATTTTCCAATTTTCCCAACAGTTTTTGTGAAATAGTGAATTCTTAGCCCAGAAGCTGGCCTCTTTGGGTTTGTCAAAGAGTAGATTGCTAAACTTGTTGATTCCTCCTACTTGTGTACCTATCCTATTCCACTGATTCACACCCCTGTTTCTTAACCAGAAATTAGAATAGGAAAAGAAGAAATTAAATTTTCACTTTTTGCAGATGATATGATGATTTATTTAGAGAATCCTAGAGAATCAAGTAAAAAACTACTTGAAATAATAAACAACTTTAGCAAAGTTGCAGGATATAAAATAAATCCACATAAATCCTCAGCATTCTTATACATTACTGACAAAGCCCAACAGGAAGAGATAGAAAGAGAAATTGCATTCAAAGTTACTGTAGACACTATAAAATATTTGGGAGTCTATTTACCAAGAAAAACCCAGGGCCTATATGCACATAACTATGACACACTTTTCACGTGAATAAAATCAGATCTAAATAAATGGAAAAATATCAGTTGCTCATGGTTAGGCGGAGCTAATATAATAAAAATGACAATTTTACCTAAATTAATCTATCTATTCAGTGCCATACCAATCGAACTACCAAAAAATCATTTTACTGAGCTAGACAAAATAACAACAAAATTCATCTGGAAAAACAAGAGGTCTAGAATATCTAGGGTATTAATGAAAAGAAATGCTAGAGAAGGTGACCTAGCCATACCAGATATTAAACTGTCCTACAGAGCAGCAGTCATCAAAACTGCCAAGTTCTGTGCTGGTTCTTGTTGTTTACATAGCCACAGTAGCTACTAGCAGATTTTTGAAACAAAGGGCCAAGCAGAAACCACCTAATCCTTTATCCACATGAAACCTCTTAAATACCAGACAATATGCTTGTCCTAAGTATTTTCTTTATGAGATTAACAATTCCCACTTCTTTTAAGTGATCTCAAGGCCATTCACTATGTGAAGTTCCCCTGTATGTCCTTTATTTTATCAATTTCTTTGCTATAACACAGCACTCACTAGAGAATACAATATTGTGAAACTAATTTGACTAGATTCTGAATAATCTAATTATTGTCTCTCTTGTTCAGATGCCATGAGATTTTTTTACTTTAAGAAAAATTACATTTTTAGGTGTCTCCAAATGGTTGCCTCTGGCAGGACTTTCAGTCTTTTAAAATTCAGAATATTCTTAGACAAATTGTTGTCTAAGGCATGCCTATGTATCTTTGTCTTGTGGAGCTTTTTTTGTGTGCTTAGGTGTATCACTGTACACTTACATTCTTTAAATGAATTTTAAAAGATTAAGATCAAGGTTTTAACTTGTCAAGATCTTTTAGGGACGTACATCTGTCTTCTGATGGGTTAATTATCAGGCCTTAATCTTTTTTGAAGTGAAAATTTAGTAAAAAAAATGTAATATATGTTCTTATCAAAGTCATAGATAAAAGTTTTTAAAAGCATAGACCCCTGTGGCATCCACTACAGATTTCCTCCCCCCTTGACAATGACTCATTTTGAGTGATTTTGTGGTACCCCTACATTTACTAACATCTATCCAATATGTTTATCTACAAAGGAAACATGAGATGCTTGACAAAGAATCTGTGATTTCAGGTGTATATATATATATATACACACATACATATATATATTATATATACACACATATATATATGCATGTATATACATATATATGTATATATATATATATTTGTATGTGTGTGTAGTTCATATGTGCTCATATATATATATTCATGTATAGACTTCTATTTGCCTGTATGCTAGATAGACTCTCAAGTCCCTTTAATTTTTAAAATGTTATGTGATGTTCTAATATTCTATGTTAAAAATCTATTTCCAGTTTTTACAGTTTATATTCATAGGACCTTTCCCAACTCTAATTGCTTACATTCTCTCCTCTAACACTCTATCCTCATAAATTTTTTTGAGCACTAATTCTACATTATTTTGCTTCCTGTGACTCAGTTGTGGATCAAGTTGACCTAGGACTATCAGAGTCAGTCTCCCTGTTCATTTGACTTGAAATAGCAGATATTTTTGCAGTAAATAGGGAAAGATTTGTCCTTGTTGATAGTAAAGTCCAGTTCCTCTTTTATTCAAACTATGAAATTCAAATACTTGAATACAGAACAATGATCCCTTCTATAAATACAGAATAATTGGACTTCTAGAAGTTCGATTGGGTAATGTAAGCTCATGTAGGTATTTATCATAGAGTTTCTTATCCTGCCACCAACTTAGAGACCTTAGTCTCCCTAACCCTGAGATTGAAATGTAATTTTGGAAAAGAGCCTCTTCAAAAATCTGTGGAGGTAGAAAAATATTTCCAAAGGGGAAGTAAGATCATAAGCTCCACAAGAGGAGCTTCTTTTTTTGTGTTTGTACATTTAGGCCTTAGAACAATGCTTGAAATAGCTTAGGTGATTAATAAATATGTTTCAATGTATTGATTGATTGTTTAGTAGGTTGCATCATTCAGGGCTGGGAGAATTTGTAGACATGAATGACAGTAGTTCTTATGTAGAACAGGAAGAAGAATAAGTGCATCAACCTCACCATTCTGTGTGCAATAAGGAGCTTCAAAGGGCAGCAGAGATGGCAGGGACAGGGGGAGAGGAGGAGGGTGGGAGGGGACTGCTGGAGTCCTACTCAATGCAGTGTTGTAAATTGCTGAGACTGTATAGTTCTCTAGGGGAAGGATTCTTCACTGGTGATTATCCTTGCACTTTATGTATTTCAGTAAGATTTTTTTCTGCTTCTTGTTAATAAAATATTGCATATTCTGAAAATAAAAAAAGAAAGAGGGCTGTATTACTCCAATGAGCTATAAACTGGAATGTGTGAGCATACAATTTGGCGAATAGTTTTGACATAGGATTTCCTGATGCCCCTATTTAGCTCAAGTCCATTGAACAAAAAAAAAAAAAAGAAAACCAACAATAATCAAAATAATAATAATAAACCTTACCTCCTAAAATATGCTGTATCACATAGCCTTATTTCACTCCATTGGTAAATGAAAAAGCATGTCTACTAAATTCCCATGTTTGCTGTGAGGGTGCATCCATGAAGTTTTATTGTGTTTCGATAAATGGAAGACAATTTTGGAGATGAGAAATTCATGAGATGTACAAGTCTTCAGTAGTAAGTGACCGTTGCTATTGCCGTTCCTCCCAAGGACTCCCTGCCATGTCTGGTAATCTAAGCCTACTCTAGGATTAAACTCAGACAGAATTTTAAGCTTGCCCTCTTTTGGCACATTGTTGATAAGGGCCTCCAGGTCTTCATAAAATTTTTATTTGACCTCATCAAGGTTCGTCATATTGGGAGCATAGAAAGTGATGATGGATAGCATGGTGCTTTCCCACAAGGGTCAATCATGCTGTAATGAACTTGACATTTATTCCTTTTGGCAAGCATACAAGCTTGTTGACTAGATTTGTTTTGATTGCAAAACCTACAGCAGCTTCATGGCACTCTGTTTCACTGTGGCTATTGCAGAAAAAATATGTATCCAGATTCTACTTCAGTAAGCTGGCATTCATTTGCCAGCCTTATTTCACTGAGGGCTGCTTTTGTATGCAATATCTGCTGAGTTCTCTTACAACAAGAGCTCTTCATCTTTCCAGTCTATTGGATTTTGTGTTGTCTGTAAGTGTGCACACATTCCATGTACTGATGGTGATGGCAATCATCTTTTCATAAGTTTTTGTGTATTTTTTGTGTGTTTCAACTGCAGGGTGGAATTCCCACCTGCTACAGTAATCAGGGCAGAGATGGGTAAGCAGACAATTTTAGGATACCTATTGTAGCCCCTTCCTCATACCACAAGGTGAGCAGATCAGTCCTTAAAAGACTGACTGCTTAGACATTCATGGGGCTGCCAAATTGCACTGGTATTTCCAGTGAGAAGACAACCCTATGGCCTAGGCCCCCTGTGTGTGGGGTTATGCCTACAGCTCCAAGTGTATCCATACCAGCTGCTTCATCACTTATCTGTCTGCATAGAACTTTGAGATAGGTAAAAATGGCAAAATGGTATGGATGTTGTCTTTTGATTCATATGCAAATCAGATTTAAGTGAGACAGAATTGGACAGTCCTCAGTCTCACTCCTCCGGAGTCATCACAACTTCAGCTGCCTTTATGGTTGTTGGATCATATTTTTCTCATCTTTCCATTTCACCAACAGAAGTCTTCATATGTTAGGGGTAGACACCTTACTAATTCATCATTGGGTTTGAGACCCCTCAGTTACTCTCAACCTTGTTTAGCCCTTTGTCAAAATAGTTTACCAAGGTATGACCACTGTGCATGCTACAGATTCTTGTAACCACAGGTGAGAATTAGGCAGATCAAGTAGTTACCAAAGGTGGAAAGCAGCCCTGAAAAAGCTTGGCAACCCTCACACCAGAAATACTAGTTTCCCCTTAGCACAGCCTACACCCCAATCCATTTTAGGAAGTGGAAGACACTGGAATGCAAATTAAAGTTCCAAACATTCTGGATAGCAACTTGAACTATGACGAAAGGGCTAGAAAAGGGCATACCCTTTGATCCAGAAATAACACTACTAGGTCTATATCACAAAGGGATAATAAAAAAGAGAAATGAACCCACATGTACAAAAATATTTATAACAGCTCTTTTTATGTTGGCCAAGAATTGGAAATTAATGGGATGCCCATCAGTTATGGAATGGCTGAACAAGTTGTGGTACATGAATATAATGGAATACTCTTATTCCATAAGAAATGATGAGCAAGAGAACTTCAGAAAAAACCTGGAAAGATGTACATGAACTGATGCTGAGTGAAGTGAGTTATCAGCAGAACAGTGTATATTGCAACAGCAACATAGTGCTGTTACTAATTTGATAGACTTAGCTCTTCTGAGCAATGCAATGATCTAAGACAATTCCAAAAGACTGCAAAATGCTATCCACATCTAGAGAAAGAACTATGGAATGTGGATGTAGATCAAAACACACTATTTTTTTTTACTCATGGCTTTTTCCCTTTTTTTATTCTTGTTTCACAATATGACTGATGTGGAAATATGTTTAATATGATATTATATGTATAGCATAGATTGTATGCCAACTTAGTGAAGGAGGAGGGGGCATGGGGGAAAATTTAGAACTCAAAAAAGTGAATCCTGAAAAGTAAAAATAAATAAAAAATTATATATACTTACTTTCTCTCTCTCTCTCTCTCTCTCTCTCTCTCTCTCTCTCTCTCTCTCTCTGGATATATATATATATATTATATATATACATATATATATATATACATATATATATAATATATTATATATATATATTATATATATAATATATATATATATGTCTATATGTCTTTTGCATTTCATTAAATGTGAACACATTGTATGTTCCAGTACAATATAAGTTTGGTAAGATCAAGGAATCTTTTATATGTGACTTTTTATTTTCAGTACCTACTGTAGAGTCTTACCTATATTGGCACTTAATAAATAGTTGATGAATTGCAGAAAACTCAATTTGTAGCAAAGTTAATCAGCAGAATCCCTGATGAATTTGAGTGTCCCCTGTCCCAATCAACTTGATAAGATTGCAGGTTGTAGATCTTTGCTGGTAGGGGTTCCATCCGTGTAACATAGTATCAAGTTGAGAGACATACTCCATAGTACATTGTGGAGGTGACACAAGAAACTCTTAATGGTTCCCATTAACTCAAGCTAGATGTAAATGATTGCTTGACTGAGATGCATGGTGGTTTTATATCTCCTCCAATATTCATGAGGTTGAGCTATGAAACACTTCTGCCCTCCCTCTTTTTAACCCTTTTCTGCCTTATCTTCCAAATTAGAGTACCATTAAGTCAGTGTTACAGGAAATTACTTCTCCCTCATCCCCACAACTCTGTACTTTTTAAGATATTAAAAAGATATTTTTTGAGGATGAGCTCAAAGCAGGTGCAGGATAAAGATAGATAGATAGGCAGACAGATAGATAGATAGGTCAGATAGAAAGGTAGACATGAAAGTCAGTCCTTTTTAGTATGACGTTTCTAGTGATATTGTCAGATGCCTTCAATGAAGACAAAAAAGTCATCAAGGTCTACTAACTAACTGATGGAAAATTATTTATTTTGAAAAGGCTATAAGCCAAGACAAAAGTGGAAGGAGAGTTGGTGCGTGATTTTCTTGACAGATGATTGTGGACTCAATGCAGAATCTGAGGCTGAGATGCAACAGTTTGGATTGATTCTCTGCAGGTTGTGCTAATTTGGCCTGATAATTAATATCAATAAAACATGGGTTCTCCACTATCTAGCACTGTACCATCCATATACGGAATAATCAGTTACAAGGACAAAAATTAACCAACCAGATCTAAATCTAGAGATATTTATTTAGAGAAATAGATAGATAGATAGATAGATGAGTGGATGGATAGTTAAGTAGATAGATAGCAAGATAGATGGTTGGATAGATATATATAGTTGAATAGATAGATACATAGATAGATACACAGATACAAAGATAACCAATAAAAGAGTAAAGCCACTATACTAGGATTCTAATATTATGATCCTAGATGTTTATAACAGTCTTTGACACAAATGGAAATAGTGAGTGAAAAGATTGGAAAAGCAGTCAGATTATGTCCACTATGCACTAATCTGACAATATCACTGAAAACATCATACTGAAAAGGAAAGGAGTAAGCACACAGCCCTACTTCATCACGACTGTGACTAAAAAGTGAAAGTATCATCTGTTATTCATAACTCATGCAAGCATGTCATCACTGAACTGATATACAATACAGGTAAACATCTCCAGGCAACCAAGTTTTGTCATAATCTTCCACAAGCCCTCATAACTGACAACGTCAGAGGCCTTGTTCATATCAGCTAACACTGCTTATAGACCAGATCTGCTTCTCACATTTCTCCTGCAGTTGTTAGACAGCAAACAGTACATTGACTATTCTTTTTTTACTGATAATATTCTTGTAGATTTGTTTCTTTTTTTAATTAAGATTTTTAATTTCTTAGTTTACAACACCCAGTTCTGCATGATTTTGAGTTCCAGATTTTCTTCCCTTGTTCTGCCCCATCTCTTCTTCAAGATGGCATGGAATCCAACATATCTTCTATATATAACTTCACATTAAACTTAGAATTATGACCAATGGAATGAATCATGAGGAAAAATAAACAAAACCAATGAAACAAAACAAAACAAAAGAGAAAAAAAGGAGAGCAAATAGTTTGCCTCAATCTGCATTCAGACTCCATAGTTCTTTCACTGGATGTATCTCTCCATCATGAGTCATTTGGAGTTGTCTTTGAACCTTGCATTGCTGAGAAGAGTGAAGGCTATCAAGGTCAGTCATCACAGATTCCATATACCTGTGGTTGTGTATAATGTTCTCCTATTTCTGCTCCATTCACTCAGCACTATATCATGTAGGTTTTCCCGGGTTATTAGGAAGTCCATATCTTTCCCATTTTTTATAGCACAATAGTATTCCATTATATTCATATACCACAGCTTGCTCAGCCATTTACCAATTGATGAGCATCCCCTTGATTTCCAATTCTTTGCTACTACAAAAGGAGCTGCTATAAATACTTTTGTATATATGGGTCCTTTTCCCACTTATGTGTTCTCTTTGGGTAACAGACCCAGAAGTGGTATTGCTGGGTCATAGCCCTTTGGGCATAGTTCCAGGAGCAGTTCACAACTCCACCAGCAATGTAACAGTGTTCTAATTTTCTCACATCCTCTCCAGCATTTATCATTTTCCTGTTTTTTTTTTTCATTTTAGGCAATCTAACATGAGAGATGGGGCACCTAAGAGTTATTTTGATTTTCATTTCTCTAATCAGTAGTGATTTAAAGCATTTTTATATGCCTATAAATATCTTTACTTTCTTCCTCAGAAAAGAGCATGATCATTTCTTTGACCATTTCTCAACTGGGGAATGAATTGTATTCCTACAAATTTGGCTCAGTTCCCTGTGTATTTTAGAGATGAGTCCTTTATTAGAGATACTAGTTGTAAATATTTTCTCCCAATTTTCTGCTTCCCTCCTAATCTTTGATGCGTTGGCTTTTTAAATAAAAAACTTTTCAATTTAATATAATCAAAATTTTCCATTTTGTATTTTGTAATGCTCTCTATCTCTTGTTGTGTCATTAATTCTTTGCTTTCCCATAAATCTGATAGGTAAACTATTCTTTGCTCTCCCAAATTGCTTATAGTATAAGTCTTTATTCTGAAATCATGAACCCATTTTGACTTTATTTTGGTATGTGGTGTAAGATAACGATCTATGCCCAGTTTCTGCCCTACCATTTTCCAATTTTCCTAGCAGTTTTTTTTTTTTTTTGTGAAATAGTGAATTCTTAGCTCAGAAACTAGATTCTTTGGGTTTATCAAAGAGTAGATTGCTGTAGTCATTGACTGCTGCGTCTTGTTTACCTAACCTATGCCACTGATCCACGACTCTGTTTCTGGGTCAATAGCAAGTAGTTTTGATGGTTGCTGAATTATAGTGCAATTGAATATCAGGTATGGCTAGGCCACCTTCCCTAGAATTTCTTTTCATTAATTTCCTAGATACTCTAGACATCTTGTTCTTCCAGATGAATTTTGTTATTATTTTGTCCAGCTCTGTAAAATAATTTTTTGGTAGTTTGATTGGTATGGTACTGAATAAATAAATTAATTTAGGTAAAATTGTCATTATTATTACGCTCAGCTTAACCATGAGCAACTGATATTTTTCCAGTTGTTTAGGTCTCACTTTATTTCTGTGAAAAGTGTTTAATAATTATGTTCATACAGGTCCTGGGTTTGTCTTGGCAAGTAAACTCCCAAATATTTTATTGTGTCCACAGTAACTTTAAATGGAATTTCTCTTTCTATCTTTTGCTGTTGAGCTTTGTTAGTGATGTATAGAGATGCCAAGGATTTATGAGGGTTTATTTTATGTCCTGCAACTGTGCTAAAGTTGTTTATTAATTCAAGTAGTTTTTTACTTGATTCTCAGGATTGTCTACGTAAATCATCATATCATCTGCAAAAAGTGATAATTTAGTTTCTTCTTTTCCTATTCTAATTCCTTCAATTTCTCTTTTCTTTTCTTATTGATACAGCTAACATTTCTAGTGCCAAAGTGAATAATAGGGGTGATAATGGGCAACCTTGTTTCACTCCTGATCTTCTTGGTAATGCAAATAGCTTATCCCCATTAACAATAACGCTTGTTGATGGTTTTAGGTAGATGCTATTTATACTTTTAAGGAAGGCTCCATTTATTCCTATGCTTTCTATTGTTTTTAATAGGAATGGGTGTTGTATTTTGTTGAAGGCTTTTTGTGCATCTATTGAGAGGATCATATGGTTTCTGCTAGTTTTGTTGTTGATATGATCAATTATGCTGATAGTTTTCAAATATTGAACCAGCCTTGCATTTCTTGAGTAAATCTCATCTTGTGGTAGTGAATTAATCATGTGATCAGTTGCTACCATCTTTTTGCTAATATTTTATTTAAATATCAATATTCATTAGGGAAATTGGTATGTAATTTTCTTTCTCTGTTTTGACTCTACCTGGTTTGGGTATTAGTATCATATTTGTGTCATAACAGGAATTTGGTAGGACTCCTTCTTCACCTATTTTCCCAAATAGTCTACAAAGTATAGGAAATAATTGTTCTTTAAATGTTTGATAGAATTCACATGTAAAACCATGTGGCCCTGAAGACTTTTTCCTAGGGAGTTCATTGATGGCTTGCTCAATTTCTTTTTCTGAGATGGGGTCATTAAGAAATTTTACTTCCTTTTCTGTTAACCTGGGCAATTTATGTTTTTTTTGTAGATATTCATCGATACCTCTAATGTTGTCAAATTTATGGGCATACAATTGGGCAAAATAATTCCTAATTATTGTTTTGATTTCCTCTTCATTAGAGGTGAACTCACCCTTTTCATTTTTGATACTGATAATTTGATTTTCTTCTTTCTTTTTTTAATCAAAGATAAACCAAAGGTTTATCAATTTTATTGTTTTTTTCCATAAAACCAGCTCTTTGTTTTATTTATTAATTCAATAGTTTTCTTGGTTTCAATTTTATTAATCTCTCCTTTCATTTTCAGTATTTCTAATTTGGTATTTAATAGGAGATTTTCAATTTGTTCTTTTTCTAGCTTTTTCAGTTGGATGTCCAAATCATTGATCTCCTTTTCCCCCATTTTTGTTAATGTAAGCATTTAGAGATATAAAACTTCCCCTAAGAGGGGCTTTTGCTGCATCCCATAAGTTTTGGTATATTGTCTCATTATTGTCATTCTCTTGAATGAAGTTATTGTTTCTCTGATTTGTTCTTTGGCCCACTCATTTTTTAGAATTAGATTACTTAGTTTCCAAATAACTTTTAGCTTATTTTTCCATGGTTCTTTGTTACAAATAATTTTTATTGCATCATGATCTGAAAAGTATGCTTTGACTACTTCTCCCTTTCTGCACTGGATTGTGAGGTTTTTATGCCCTAGTACATGGTCAATTTTTGAGTATTTGCCATGTACCACTGAGAAGAAAGTATATTCCTTTCTGTCCCCATTTAATTTTCTCCAGAGATCTATCATATCTGCCTTTTCTAAAATTTTGTTCACTTCCTTAACTTCTTTCTTATTTATTTTGAGGTTAGATTCATCAAGTTCAGAAAGGGGAAGGTTGAGTTCTCCCAATACTATAGTTTTGCTGTCTATTTCTTCCTGTAACTCCCTTAACGTCTCCTCTAAGAATTTGCATGCCATACCACTTTGTGCATAAATGTTAAACAATGATATTGCTTCATTGTTTATGGTGCCTTTTAGCAGGCTGTAGTGTCCTTCCTTATCTCTTTTAATTAAATCTATCTTTACTTTTGCTCTGTCTGAGATTAGGATTGCTACACCTGTTTTTTTTTTTTTTACTTTAGCTGAGGCACAATATTTTTTACTACTGCCTTTTACCTTTACTCTGTGTGTATCCCCCTGTTTCAAATGTGTTTCTTGTAAACAGCATGTTGTAGGACTATGGTTTTTAATCCATTCTGCTATCTGCTTCTGTTTTATGGGAGAGTTCATCCCATTCACATTCACAGTTCTGATTTCTATCTGTGTCTTTTTATCCATCTCATTTCCCCCTGTTTATGCTTGTATTCCTCCCTTTCCCCTTCCACTCCTCAACAAAGTTTTGCTTTTGACTTCCACCTTCCTCAGTTTACCCTCCCTCTTTATTCCCCTCCCTTGTCTTACCATTTCCCACTTGCTACTTCTCCCCTCCCTACTGACCAACCCCCTCCCTTTTTCCCCCCTTTCCCCTCCTACTTCCCTTAGGACAAGTTAGATTTCTGTACTTATCAGGGTATGTTATTCCCTTCTTGAACCAGATCAGATGACAGTAAAGATCAAATACTGCTCTTCTCCCTCCCTTCTTTCCCTCTACTAAAATGTGTTTCTTTGCCTTTCATTTGGTGTAATTTACACTTTTCTACTATCTCATTACCTCTTCTCTCAAAGCCCTCCCTTTACAACTCTTAATTATGTTTTTTATCCTTATATCAGTTATTTTATACAGACATTCACAGTCTATGTGTATCCCTTTTCATTTGTCATAATATCTGTACTATTCTCAAGACTGATATATATATATATATATATATATATATATATATATATATATATATATATATAACATACATAAGATGATGTAATCCTATACAACAATGCAAATAATTTGCCTTTATTGATTAATAAGATTGGGGGGGACTTTCCCCCTGTTTACCTTTTTATGTCTCTCTTGAATTTTGTATTTGGAAATCAAATTTTCCATTGAGTTCTGGCCTTTTCATCAGGAAGGTCTGGAATTCCCTTATTTCGTTGAATGTCCATCTCCTTCCCTGAAAAATTATGCTTAATTTTGCTGGGTAGTTGATCCTTGGTTGTAGTCCCAGCTCCTTTGCCCTTCGGAATATCATATTCCAGTTTCTCCTGTCTTTTAAGGTGGAAGCTGAAAGATCCTGTGTGATCCTAACTACAGTGTCACGATATTTGAATTGTTTCTTTTTGGCTGCTTGCAGTAATTTCTCCTTGATTTTGTAATTCTGAATTTTGGCTATAATATTTCTTGGAGTTTTCAGTTTGGGATCTCTTTCAGGGGGTGATTGTTGAATTCTTTCAATGACTATTTTGCCCTCTGGTTCTAGGACCTCTGTGCAGTTGTTTTTGATAATTTCTTCGAAGATACTATCAAGACTCTTTTTTTCATCGTGGATTTCTGGTAAACCAATAACTCTTAAATTGTCTCTCCTGGATCTATTTTCCAGGTCAGTTGTTTTCCCAATCAGATATTTAACATTTTTTTCTATTTTTTTCTTTCTTTACATTTTGTTTTACTACTTCTTGATGCCTCATAGAGTCATTAGCTTCCACTTGCTCTACTCTAATTTTTAATGAGTTACTGTCTTCATTTTACTTTTGAGTCTACTTTTCCAATTGATTGATTTTACCTCTCATTGTATAATTTTCTCTATTTAGATTCTGAATCTCTGTAGCCATTTCACCAATCTTATAAGGGACTTGATTTCATCAGCGGATTTTTTTCCATGTTTTCCATTTTTTTCCATTTTTTTCCATTTTTTCATTTACCTCCCTAATTTGGTTAGTAAAATCCTCTTTTAGCTCTTCCAGTAATGCTTTGTGGGCTTGAGACCAGTTCACACTACCTTTTGAGGTATCAGATGTGGGTATAGTGTCATTGTTATCCTATTCCAAATTGGTATTTTGATCATGCCTGTCTCCACAAAAAAATCGATGGTCCTAGGTTTTTTTTGTGTTCTTCATGTTGGTTAGCCTTTTTCCTGGCTTTACAATAAATATCTGATTTTGGGGCTCAGCGCTCTCTGTCACAGCTTTCTTATTCTGGGGATTGTGTGTCTTGTTGTTGGGTTTGTGAATTATAGCCTTCAGTTTCCTTAGGTGTGGGGGAGGGGGTCTGACTGCCTGAAATCTCCTCTTCCCCTGGGGTTGTTCTCCACCACTGTTGCTCTTCAGCAATGGTCTCAGCTCTTTGTTGTTTGAGCTGGGTGACTGGCACTTCCCCTGGGGGAGCAAGAGTATGTCTGGGCCCCTGGTGTTGACCCCTGTTGGCTCTGCCGCTCTGGGACTCAGGTACTTCCACTACTCGGCCACTGAAGCCACATTTTTGTCTCCTCTATTCCAGCATTTTTTTTGTTTTTTTTTTTGTTCCTCCCCGCCCCCCCCCCCCGAATTCTCTGGGTGGGGAGGGGAGGGATTAGAGCCCTTTACCTGGCCATTATGTCTCCTGGAAGTTCAAGCAAAGTTTCATACCTTTGGGCTGCAAGCCTCAGGAGTTGATTTTTCATGGCCAGTGGCGTTGTGCTTCCTTTCGTCCTTCAGTCCTGTGTTGGGAGGCCTTGGGATCTCTGCTGGTTTCAGGCGCCCGGCTTTCTCCCAGCCTGTCTCCCATGTGGGTTTCTCGGCCAGCCACTTCCTCTTTGGTGCTCTCTGGAGCAGCTCTGCACTCCAAGCGCTCTCCTAGCCCACAGATTCATTCCTTTGGCCTTTCAGACTCTCCTGGCTGGCAAATTTGCCCCACTCAGACTTCTCGCGGTTTCTAACTCTCTCAAATCTGCTCAAATTCACTTTTTTATAGGAATCTGACAGAACCTGTGAGAGAGCTCCAGTAAGACACTGTTTGCATGCAGCCATCTTGGCTCCACCCCCCACATGGTCAATTTTTGAGTATATGCCATGTACCACTGAGAAAAAAAAATTATATTCCTTTATATCCCAATTCAGTTTTCTCCTGAGGTCTATCATATCTGTCTTTTCTACAATTCTATTCACTGCAACTTTTTTCTTGTTTATTTCGAGGTTAAATTCATCAAGTTCAGATAGGAGGAGGGTGAGATCCCCCATTATCATAGTTTTGCTGTCTATTTCTTCCTGTTACTCCCTTAACCTCTCCTCTAAGAATCTGCATGCTATACTACTTGGTGCATATATGTTAAATAATGATATTGCTTCATTGTTTATGGTACCTTTTAGAAGGATATAGTGTCCTTCCTTGTCTCTTTTAATTAGATCAATCTTTCCTTTTGCTTTGTCTGAGATTAGGATTGCTCCCCCTGTTTTTTTTTAATTTTTTTACTTTAGCTGAAGCACAATATATTCTACTCCATCTTTTTACCTATACCCTGTGTGTATCCCCCTATTTCAAGTGTGTTTCGTGTAAATAGCATATTGTAGGATTATGGTTTTTAATCCATTCTGCTATCCACTTCCATTTTATAGGAGAGTTCATCCCATTCACTTTCACATTTATAATTACTATCTGTGTCTTTTTCTCCATCCTATTTCTCCCCTGTTTATGCTTTTATTTTTCCCTTTTACCTCCCCCTCCTCAACAGAATTTTGCTTTTGACTGCTGCCTTCCTCAGTTTACCCTCCCTTTTGATTCCCCTCCCTTATCTTATGTTTTTTCCCTTGCTACTTCTTGCCTCCCTTCTGACCACCCCCCTCACTTTTCTTTCCCCTTTCCCCTCTTACTGCCTGTAGGGCAAGATTGATTTCTATACTAATCAGGGTATGTTATTCCCTTCTTGAGCCAAATGTAATGAGTGTAAAGTTCAAATAGTGCTCTTCTCCCTCCCTTCCTTCCCTCTACTACAATATGTTTTTGTGCCCCTTCATACGATGTAATTTACACTTTTCTACTACCTCCTTAGCTTTTCCCCTAGAACCATGCCTTTATATCTCTTATTTTTATGATTATATAGGTTGTTTTATACTGACAGCCACAGTATATGAATATCGCTTTCAATTGTCACAGTACCTATAATATTTTCAAGATTGACATGTATATAAAACATATAAAACAAAGTAGTGCTATATAAAGCTGTAACTAATTACCCTTATTGATTAACTAGGGTTTTTTCTCCATTTACGTTTCTATGTCTCTCTTGAGTTTTGTGTTTGGAGATCAGATTTTCCATTGAGCTCTGGCTTTTTCATCAGGAAGGTCTGGAATTCCCTTATTTCATCCAATGTCCATCTCCTTGCCTGAAAGTTATGCTCAGTTTTACTGGGTAGTTGATCCTTGGTTGTTTTATGACCTCCTTTGCCTTTCAGACTATCACATTCCAATTTTTCATGTCATTTAATGTGGAAGCTGAAAGATCCTGTGTGATCTTGACTGTAGTTCAGTGATATATGAATTGTTTCTTTCTAGCTGCTTGCAGTATTTTTTCCTTGAACTGGTTGTTCCAGAATTTTGCTTCAATATCTCAGGGGGGTGATCAGTGGATTCTTTCAATGACAATTTTACCCTCGGATTCTAGGACTTCTGGGCAATTTTCCTTAAGGATTTCATGGAAGATTCTGTCCAATGTCTTTTTTTATTATAGATTTCAGGTAGACCAATACTTCTTAGATTGTCTCTCCTGGATCTATTTTCCAGGTCAGTTGTTTTTCCAATCAGATAATTCACATTTTCCTCTATTTTTTCATTCTTTAGATTTTGTTTGATTGATTCTTGATGTCTCACAGAGTTATTAGCTTCTACTTGCCCAATTCTAATTTTTAACATTTTGTTTTCTTCCTTTATCTTCTCTATCTCCTTTTCCATTTGGCTAATTTTACTTTTGAATGAGACATTTTCTCTGTTTATAGTCTGATTCTCCTTAACTGTTTAACTGATTTTGCTTTTGAATGATTTGTTTTCCTCAGTGAATTTTTTTCCATGTTTTTCTTTTGCCTCCTTAATTTGGTTTTTAAAGTCCTCCTTGAGTTTTTCCAGGAATGCTTTTTGGTCTGGAGACCAGTTCACTTTCCCTTTTGAGTTTTCACATGTGGGTGTAGTATCCATGCTGTCTTCTTCTGAATTGATGTTTTGATCTTCCCTGTCTCCATAATAGGAATCAATGGTATTTGAAACTTCTTACTGTTCTTTTTCATGGTGTTTTTTTCCCTCCAGGTTTCTAAAGTGGATCTCTGTTTCTGGGGCTCAGGGGGCTCCGTCCCCAGTTTCTTGTGTTGGGATATAGCTTTATGTTCTATGGCCTCTGGTGTAGTGGGGTGTGGAGGAGGAGTGGTCTGGCTGCTGGAAGTCACCTCTTCCCCAGGACTGTTCTACAGCATGAGTGGTCTCAGCTCTTGTGTGTGCTGGTGTCTACCACTTCCCCTGGCTGTGCGAAGCCACATCTGGGGTCCTGTAGTTGACGTTTGTTATCTCCACCCCCTGGTGCTTAGTTATTCTCATTGTTCTGCTGAGGTGAGGGCTGCTGGGACACCTCTCTTTCTGCACTGGTCTCCATCCACCACCACAGGTAGGCACCTATCCCTCACTTCTCTTGCTACTGAAGCCCCACTTCTGGCACCTCTGTTTCTCCTGAGGTGGTGTTCTCTGGGTTTACTCAAGGGAGGTTTAAGAGCCATTTTACCTGGATATCATGGCTACTGGAAGTTCAAGAAGGCAAGTTTCAAACCTTTACACTGTGGGTTGGAGGCCCCCGGGCTAGCTGCTCCTGCAGCCACAGTCTCGGTGATCCAACAGACTCCAGTCCTGGGCTGAGAGGCCTGGAACTCAATCACGGCTGAAGCCAGTACTTACTGCCCTGGACCTGTTCCTGCTCTGGTGTTTTGCTCACCCAGCAACCTCCCAGACTGGTGCACTGGTTGGATTCTTCTGCTGTTCTCTGTTGGTTTGGTCTGGTGACCTTGCCTGTGCCCAGTGCCCCTGCCCCTCTCAGTCTACGAGTGGCTTCTAACTCTCTCAAATCTGTTCAGATTCACTTTTTTAGACATATGTGACAGAATTTGTGTTAGAGTTAAGGTAGTTCATTCCTTTTACAGTACCATCTTGGTTCCGCCCCTCTACATTGAATATTCTTTGGTCCTTTATAAATCCACACCACCTCTTGGGTACATAACCATCTTCCAGGTAAAAATCAGTCTAATAACAATGACTCTGGAAAGAATCTTTCTGGCCATGACTAAGAGAGTGAAACCACTATGACTGTCATAGGACAACCTATTTACATTTTTTCCTTTATAGAGATGGACAATGGAGGCATTTTTGAAATCCTGGAGGATAACCTCTTTTTGCCATATAATCATGAAGATCTAAATCACCTTTTTATATTAACAGTGGACTCCCTATCTTGTAAATCTCAGCTAGAATAGAATTAGCATTACGTGCTTTTTGAGAATGAAAGGAGTCTGATGGCATTCAAAACGTCTCCTTTGGTTGGGAATTCAGCTAGAGAGGGACTGACTTCAACCTGAAGTTTATGGTCAATGGTTTCAATATTAATTGGTGATGGTCTCTCAAGAATACCATGGCCATGTTTAGCCTCTCTTTCCAGGATAATGTTCTTATCGCTAATCGATGTGGTTCTATTAACACTGAATTTTGGAGATGCATCTTAGGTCTCTGGCTCCTAAATAGCCTTCAATGCATAATAAAAACACTTTGGAGGTTTATTCTCAACATAAAACTGAATTTCATCTGCCTTCTTAGTAAGTCAAGAATCCTGCATCTCTCTAAGCTTTGCTTGCGCTTTACTTTTAATGCCATAAACACTGCCTTCTTTTTTTTAATTTCTTTTTATTGTTAGTTTACAACAGATGGTTCTACATAATTTTGAGTTCCAGATTTTCTCCCCTCCCTCCCCGCTCCCTCCCCAAGATGGCATGGAATCTCATATAACTACCACGAATGACTTCGCATTGAATTAATTTATACACAGTGAAGTTGTGGAGAAGAATTACGACCAATGGAATGAATAATGAGAAAGAAGAAGCAGAACCAAAAAAAAAAAAACAACAACAACCCAAAAACAAAAACAAAAGAGAAGCAAAAAAGGCGAGCATGAAGTGTGCCTCAATCTGCATTCAAACTTCATAGTTCTTTCTCTGGATGTAGATAGCATTCTCCATCGTGAGTCCTTTGGAGTTGTGCCTGCACCTTGTGTTACTGAGAAGAGCGAAGTCTGTCAGGGTTGGTCCTCATGGAATCCATACATCTGTGGTTGTTTGTGTACAGTGTTCTCCTGGCTCTGCTCCGCTCACTCAGCATTATGTCGTGTAGGTTTTTCCAGGTTGTTATGAAGTCCGTATCATCCCCATTTCTTATGGCACAATAGTATTCCGTTACCTTCATATACCACAGCTTGTTCAGCCATTCCCCAATTGATGGGCATCCCTTTGATTTCCCATTCTTGGCTACCACAAAAAGAGCCGCTATAAATATCCTTGTACATATGGGTCCTTTTCCCACTTGTGTGATTTCTTTGGGATACAACCCCAGAAGTGGTATTGCTGGGTCAAAGGGTATGAACATTTTTATAGCCCTTTGGGCATAGTTCCAAATTGCTCTCCAAAATGGCTGGATCAGCTCACAACTCCACCAGCAATGTAACAATGTTCCAATTTTCCCACATCCTTTCCAGCATTTATCATCCTCCTGCTTTGTTATTTTAGCCAATCTGACAGGAGAGATGTGGTATCTAAGAGTTGTTTGGATTTGCATTTCTATAATCAGTAGTGATTTAGAGCATTTTTTTCATATGCCTATAGATAGCTTTAATTTCTTCCTCTGAAAACTGCCTGTTCATATCCTTTGACCATTTCTCAATTGGGGAATGGCTTGTATTCCTATATATTTGGCTCAGTTCCCTGTATATTTTAGAAATGAGGCCTTTGTCAGAGATACTAGTTGTAAAGATTTTCTCCCAATTTTCTGCTTCCCTCCTAATTTTTGTTGCATTGGCTTTTTTTTGTACAAAAACATTTCAATTTGACATAATCAAAATTATCCATTTTGCGTTTTGTAATGCTCTCTATCTCTTGTGGGGTCATGAATTCTTTACTTTTCCATAAATCGGATAAGTAAACTATTCCTTGCTTTCCCAAATTACTTATAGTATCAGCTTTTACTCCTAAATCATGAACCCATTTTGACTTTATTTTGGTATATGGTGTAAGATATTGGTCTATGCCCAGTTTCTGCCCTACCATTTTCCAATTTTCCCAACAGTTTTTGTGAAATAGTGAATTCTTAGCCCAGAAGCTGGCCTCTTTGGGTTTACCAAAGAGTAGATTGCTAAACTTGTTGATTTCTCCTACTTGTGTACCTATCCTATTCCACTGATCCACACCCCTGTTTCTTAACCAGTACCAGGCAGTTTTGATGACTGCTGCTCTCTAGTACATTTTAATATCTGTAATGGCTAGGCCACCTTCTCTAGCATTTCTTTTCATTAATACCCTAGATATTCTAGACCTCTTGTTTTTCCAGATGAATTTTGTTATAATTTTGTCCAGCTCAGTAAAATAATTTTTTGGTAGTTCAATTGGTATAACACTGAATAGATAGATTAATTTAGGTAAAATTGACATTTTTATTATATTAGCTTGGCCTAACCATGAGCAACAGATATTTTTTCCATTTATTCAGATCTGACTTTATTCGCATGAAAAGTGTTTCATAGTTATGATCATATAGGCCCTGGGTTTGTCTTTGCAAATAGACTCCCAAATATTTTATAGTGTCTACAGTAACTTTGAATGGAATTTCTCTTTCTATCTCTTGCTGTTGGGCTTTGTCTGTACTGTATATGAATGCTGAGGATTTATGTGGGTTTATTTTATATCCTGCAAATCTGCTAAAGTTGTTTATTATTTCAAGTACTTTTTTACTTGATTCTCTAGGATTCTCTTAATAAATCATCACATCATCTGCAAAAAGTGATAATTTAGTTTCCTTCAATTTCTTTTTCTTTTCTTATTGCTACAACTAATGTTTCTAGTACCAATTTGAATAGTAGGGGTGATAATGGACATCCTTGTTTCACCCCTGATCTTATTGGGAATGCATCTAGCTTATCCCCATTACAAATAATACTTGTCAATGGTTTTAGGTAGATGCTATTTATAATTTTAAGGAAGTTTCCATTTATTCCTATGCTTTGTAGAAACACTGCTTTCTTAGAGATGGATGAACCATCCTTCTGGTAAACCCTATGGGGTCCTCTTTTTTATTTGTTTAGTAGCTTCTGAATGTTCCCATAATTTTTATCAAACCAGTCTTTATATTTGTGAGTGTTCTTCCTTGATGAGTAAATGTGGTGCTGTACACCAAGTTTCTGAGTGGTACCCACTCCTTGTTTTGCTCCTTTGTTTCTAAACATGCATTGGTTCAGGTTTCCCTCCAGCAACTGTTCCTGCACAGAGAAGTGCTCTAACATGTTGACGATAAGTCTTCTGGTGCTTGTCTTATCTTGAGGCTGTGGGGATTTTTTTTTCTGAATGTGAATGTTTAGTTTGGAGAGGATAAGTCCATGATGAGTTCTATATTCTGTGCCACAATTTGCCTTTGTCACTCACATCCTGTGTGTCTCTTCTCCTTACCATCACACAGTCTATTAAATACCAATGTTTGCTGCAGGGGTGCACCCATGAGTTTTTATGGCATTTAAGTAAATGAAAGATGGTGTTTGTGATGAGAAGGTTAAGAGGTATAGAAGTAAGTGACCATTGTTATAGTTGTTGCCAATCTAATTCTTCCCAAGGACTACTTGCCATGGCCAATAAATACTCTTTGCCTAATTTCAAGCTCATTATCTTTCAATACACTGATAATTAGGGTCTCCATGATTTATAAAATTTTTCTTTTACCTCATCAGGTTTTTCATGGTTGTAGCATACACTCTGATGGTGGTGGTGTGCACTTTTATGCAAATATCAATGATATTGTCATGAGCCTGCCATTTAGTCTATTTGTGAATCATATAAACTTGTTAACTAGATTAGATTTGATTGTGAAACCTACACTGGCTTCATGGAATTCCTCATCATGGTGGCCACTCCAGAAAAAAAAGAAGATATATCCGGCTCCTTCTTTGTTAAGCTGGCCTTTGTTTGCCAGCTTTGTTTCATTTAAGGATGCTATTTGGATGTGATAGCTGCTGTGTTCTTTCACAAGAAAAGCCCTTCATCTTTCAGTTTTACTGAATTTCATCTTATCCATTAGCATGCATATATTCCATGTGTCGGTGGCGAGTGGAATAATTTTTTCATAAGTTTTTTTAAACATTGTTTTGTGCGTATTTTGACCACAGGTCAGGTTCTCCACCTGCCATGGTAAGCAGATGAGGATTAGATGAAGCAGATAATATTTAGGGCTCCTTTTCTTGCTCTTTCTTCACACCAGGAGGTAGACTACATGGTCCATAAAAAAGCCTGTTTAGACACTCAGGGGAATATGGAATCCCATTGCTGCTTCAGTCCAGTGCGACTCAGCTCCTGTGCCCTTTACTGCCTGTGTTCAGCATTGTGACTACCATTCCCAGTGTATCTGCACCTGCTGCTTCATCACTTGCCCATTTGAGCAGGAGTAAATTAATAAAATAATGAAATAGTGAATAATAAAATACAAAATGGTATGGGTGATGTCATTTGATTCATTCATAAAATGTATTTAAATGAGGCAGAATTCTCCAAAATCATCAGTCTTACTCTCTCTTCCAGTGTCATGGAAATCCAGTGGCAAGACAAAAGTGAAGATGGCAAGTGAAGGCTCAGGAAACCATGAATGACTTTGACATCTTTAATGTCTCTGTAAACTCCAAGCACTCTAAAATGCCTGCTTTAGCTGCCTTCACAGCTGTTGGAACAAATTATTCTCATCTGCCAAATCTACCAGGGGAAGTCTTCAAGTGCTTGGAGTAGGCAACTCCCTAAGTCACTGACAGTTTTGAGTCCTGTGAGTTACCCTCAAACTGGTCTAGCCCATTTACCAAGATAGTTTAATGCATATACTATAACTTCTTCCAAAGGTATGCTGGGTGAACACTAAAGGTGAAAGAGAAAACCTTAAAAGGTCTCAGCAAACCCTCACACTAGATGTGCTAGCCTTCCTTGAATACCCCATATGCTGCAGATTTAGATCTACAGTTGTTCAAGATAGGTATAGATAGATAGATAGATAGATAGATAGATAGATAGATAGATAGATAGATGGATGGAGGGATAGATAGATTTTGCCCTATAGTTGATCAAAATATAGAGAGGTAGATACATATTTAGAGAGAGATCTATAGTTATCTTTCCTGTATATAAAGATCATTTGAGATCATTCTTATTTTTCTTCTGCTTTTTGCTCTCCTCTTTATATTTTTAAATGCCATGGGGTGACTTTTCATATTTGGGTCTTTTACTATAGTTCTTTAAATGATCTTACTCTCCAATCCTTCTGCTTTATGAGGCTATGTTGCACAAAACCTTCTATCAACTTTCACCTTAACACAAAATGTTATCATGAATATAACAATATGCTACCAACAATGAAAGGGAAATACGAGTAAAGGCAGAAGGCAGCCCTATATGCCATGAGGTTCAGGAATCTCAAATGATTATAGCCAAAAAAGTATCCTGTCTTATAAACATTTGCCTTTCTAGCACTCTCAGTCCAAATCTGAATTTAATTTTTCAAGAAATATTTTTATAAATTTAATTTATTTATTTAATATATTTAGTTTTCAGCATCGGTTTTCACAAGAGTTTGAATTACAAATTTTCTCCCCATTTCTACCCTCCCCCCCAATCCAATATGGTGTATATTCTAGTTGCCCTGTTCCCTAGTCAGCCCTCCCTTCTGTCACCCCACTCCCCTCCCATCCCCTTTTCCCTTCCTTTTTTGTAGGACAAGCTAAATTTCTACTCCCCATTGCCTGTGTATCTTATTTTCTAGTTGCATGCAAAAAACTATTTTTGTTTTTTTTTGAATGTCTGTTTTTAAAAACGTTGAGTTCCAAATTCTCCCCCCTCCTCACTTCCCACCCACCCTCCCCAAGAAGTCAAGCAATTCAACATAGGCCACATGTGTATCATTATGTATAACCCTTCCACGATACTCATGTTGTGAAAGACTAACTATATTTTGCTCCTTCCCAACCCATCCCCCTTTATTGAATTTTCTCCCTTGACCCTGACTGCCTTTGAAAGTGTTTGTTTTTGATTACCTCCACCCTCATCTGCCTTCCCCTCCATCATCACCCCCTTTTTTTATCTTCTTCCCTCTTCTTTCCTGTGGGGTAAGATACCCAATTGGGTATGTATGGTATTCCCTCCTCAGGACAAATCTGATGAGAGCAAGATTCACTCACTCCACCCTCACCTGCCCTCTCCTCTCCTCCCACAGAACTGCTTCCTCTTGCCCCCTTTATGACAGATAATTCACCCCATTCTATCTGTCCCTATCTCCCTCTCTCAGTATGTTGCTCTCTCATCACTTAATTTGATTTTATTTCTTTTAGATATCTTCCCTTCATCTTCAACTCACCCTGTGTCTGCTCTCTCTCTCTCTCTCTCTCTCTCTCTCTCTCTCTCTCTCTCTCTCTATATATATATATATATATATATATATATATACACACACACATACATACACATAGATATATACATACATACACATTCACTTATATATATATATATATATATATACATAAACATATATACATATATGAATATTCCTTTCAGCTACCCTAATACTGAGGTATCATGAATCAAACACATTATCTTTCCATATAGGAATGTAAACAAAACAGTTCAACTTTAGTAAGTCCCTTGCAATTTCTTTTTCTTGTTCTTTTTTCTTGATTACCTTCTCATACTTCTCTTGATTCTTGTGTTTGAAAGTCACATTTTCTATTCAGTTCTGGTCTTTTCACTGAGAAAGCTTGAAAGTCCTCTATTTTGTTGAAAATCCATATTTTGCCTTGGAGAATGATACTCATTTTTGCTGGGTAGGTGATTCTTGGTTTTAATCCTAGCTCCATTGACCTCTGGAATATTGTATCCCAAGCCCTTCAATATCTTAATGTAGAAGCTGCCAGATCTTGGATATTCTGATTGTGTTTCCACAATACTCAAATTGTTTCTTTCTAGCTGCTTGCAGTATTTTCTCCTTGATCTGGGAGCTCTGGAATTTGGCAACAATATTCCTAGGAGATTTCTTTTTGGGATCTATTTGAGGAGGCGATCGATGGATTCTTTCAATTTCTGTTTTGCTCTGTGGCTCTAGAATATCATGGCAGTTCTCCTTGACAATTTCTTGAAAGATGATATCTAGGCTTTTTTTTATCATGGCTTTCAGGTAGTCCAATAATTTTTAAATTATCTCTTCTGGATCTATTTTCCAGGTCAGTGGTTTTTCCAATGAGATATTTCACATTGTCTATCATTTTTTCATTCCTTTCATTCTATTTTATAATATCTTGATTTCTCAGCAAGTCACTAGCTTCCACTTGCTGAAATCTAATTTTTAAAGTAGTATTTTCTTCAGTGGTCTTTTGGACCTCCTTTTCCATTTGGCTAATTCTGCCTTTCAAGGCATTCTTCTCCTCACTGGCTTTTTGGAGCTCTTTGGCCATTTGAGTTACTCTAGTTTTTAAGGTGTTGTTTTCTTCAGTGTATTTTTCAGTATTTTTTTGGGTGTCCTTTAGCAAGTCATTGACTTTTTTTCATGGTTTTCTCACATCCTTCCCATTTCTCTTCCCAATTTTTCCTCTACTTCTCTAACTTGCTTTTCCAAATCCTTTTTGGGTTCTTCCATGGCCTGGGACCAGTTCATGTTTTTCTTGGAGGTTTCTGTTGTAGGCTCTTTGACTATGTTAACTTCTTCTGTCTGTATGTTTTGGTCTTCTTTGTCACCAAAGAAAGAATCCAAAGTCTGAGACTGAATCTGGGTGTGTTTTCGCTGCCTGGCCATATTCCTAACCAACTAACGTGACGCTTGAGTTTTTCAGCGGGGTATGACTGCTTGTAGACTAAAGAGTTCTATGTTCCACGTTTGGAGGGGGAGATGCCAACTCTGTCACACCATCACTACTCCTTCCCCAAGAACCCCAACCGGGACTGGGCTTAGATCTTCAGCAGGCTGTGCACTCCTGCTCTGATCCACCGCTTAATTCCTCCCACCAGGTGGGCCTGGGGCCGGAAGCAACAACAGCTGTAGCTGCCCCACTTCTGCTGCCCCCAGGGCTGGTAGCCGAACCTCAAACTCCTTCCACTCCTGCAGCTTTTCCCACTAACCTTCTCTGTTGTCTTTGGTGTTTATGGGTTGAGACGTCTGGTAACTGCCACAGCTCACCGATTCAGGGTGGTAGGGCACATTCCCCCCGGCTCCTGGTCTGGGTGGTACACGCTGCTCATGCTGGGCTCTGCTCTGCTCGGCTCCCAGCTCCCAGCTCCCAGTTCCCACCTCCCACCTCCCAGCTCCGTGTGGGATAGACCTCACCTAGAGACCATCCAGGCTGTCCTCGGCTGGAGCCCTGCTTTCCTCTGCTGTTTTGTGGGTTCTGCCATTCTAGAATTGGTTCAGAGCCATTTTAATAGGTTTTTGGAGGGACTCGGCAGGGAGGTCACTCTAGTCCCTGCTTTCCAGCCACCATCTTGGCTCCGTCCCTCACAAGAAATATTTTTAAAAAATAATCAACAGGGAAAGTATCATCATAATGGTTTATAATTATGAAGAACTTTGGCTTTTACAAGGAGTTGTTTTTTTCCTCACCACTGTATGAAGTAGGCAATTTCAGTATTATAATCACATTAGAGATGAAGAAACTGACAGCCAGGTAGGGGAAGTAAGCTGCATATGGTCCCATGGCTAGGAAATATCTTTCATGGAATCTGATTGTAGATATCTTTATATTATATCATTATAATATGTGTATGATAATACTATGTGAAGAAATGAACTGGGTTAATGTTTATCAAGCATTAACTATATGAAAAGCACTCTGCTGCACACTGGGAATACAAATTAAAAATTTGGGACTACTCTGCTATATATGAGCTCATATTCTAAATGGGGAATAAAACACATGTAAGAGAATTTAGTAGAATGGCAGATAGTAATATCCAGGCATCTTTAGTATTCGTCAACAAGGCAGATGGTAAGGCCTACTGATACTTCATCTTGCAAAAAAGATGGTAGCTTCTACTTATTTGTTTGTCTGAAGGGTCTAAGCAGCCTTGTAGGTGCCTTAGCAAATATCCTGCAGGTAGGTCCATCTCTATGGTATGTGGGACATGTCTATATAAATATATTGATTAAAATATGTTACCAATTCATGCATCCATTTGAGGAATATTGATTTATACATGACTATTTAGAATAATTAGCCTACAACATCTACCTTTTTATAACAATGCTGTGAAAATGCTATGTTACATCACAATAATATGATTTTTTTTTTCATTTTTTAATGAAATTTATTTAACATATTTGGTTTTCAGCATTGATTTTCACAACATTTTGAATTACAAATTTTCTCCCCATTTCTACCCTCCCCCCCACTCCAAGATGGCTTATATTCTGGTTGCCCTGTTCCCCAGTCAGCCCTCCCCTCTATCATCCCCCTCCCCTCTCATCCCCTTTTCCCTTCCTTTCGTGTAGGGCAAGATAAATTTCTATGCCCCATTGCCTGTGTATCTTATTTTTTAGTTGCATACAAAAACTTTTTTTGTTTTTGAACATCTGATTTTAAAACTTTGAGTTCAAAATTCTCTTCCCTCTTCCCTTCCCACCCACCCTCCCTAAGAAGTTGAGCAATGCAACCTAGGCCACACATGTATTATTATGTAAAACCCTTCCACAATACTCATGTTGTGAAAGGCTAACTACATTTTGCTCCTTCCCAACCCATCCCGCTTTATTGAATTTTCTCCCTTGACCCTGTCCCCTTTCCAAAGTGTTTGTTTTGATTACCTCCACCCCCATCTGCCCTCCCCTCCATCATCCCCCTGCCTTTTATTTTTTTTTTATCTTCCTCCCTCTTCTTTCCTGTGGGGTAAGATACCCAACTGAGTATGTATGGTATTCCCCCTCAGGCCAAATCTGATGAGAGCAAGGTTCACTCATTCCCCCCTCACCTACCCTCTCCCCTCCTCCCATAGAACTGCTTCCTCTTGCCACCTTTATGCGAGATAATCCACCCCATTCTATCTCTCCCTATCTCCCTCTCTCAGTATGTTACTCTCTCATCCCTTAATTTCATTTTATTTCTTTTAGATATCTTCCCTTCATCTTCAACTCACCCTGTGTCTGCTCTCTCTCTTTTATGTATATATATATATATATATATATATATAAACACACACATATATATATATACACATACATACATATACACATAGATATATACATACATACACATTCACTTATATATACATATATATTTATATATGTATATATATGTGTATATATGTATATATATGTATGTATATATATATACATACATACACACACACACACACACATATATATATATATATATATATATATATATATATATATATATATATATATATATATATGGATATTCCCTTCAACTACCCTAATACTGAGGTCTCATGAATCATACTCATCATCTTTCCATGTAGGAATGTAAACAAAACAGTTCAACTTTAGTAAGTCCCTTGCAATTTCCGTTTCTTGATTACCTTTTCATGCTTCTCTTGATTCCTGTGTTTGAAAGTCAAATTTTCTATTCAGTTCTGGTCTTTTCACTGAGAAAGCTTGAAAGTCCTCTATTTTATTGAAACTCCATGTTTTGCCTTGGAACATGATACTCAGTTTTGCTGGGTAGGTGATTCTAGGTTTTAATCCTAGCTCCATTGACCTCCGGAATATCACATTCCAAGCCCTTCCATCTCTTAATGTAGAAGCTGCCAGATCTTAGGTTATTCTGATTGGGTTTCCACAATACTCAAACTGTTTCTTTCTGGCTGCTTGCAGTATTTTCTCCTTGATCTGGGAGCTCTGGAATTTGGCAACAATATTCCTAGGAGATTTCTTTTTGGGATCTATTTGAGGAGGTGATCGATGGATTCTTTCAATTTCTATTTTGCCCTGTGGCTCTAGAATATCAGGGTAGTTCTCCTTGATAATTTCCTGAAAGATGGTATCTAGGCTCTTTTTTTGATCATGGCTTTCAGGTAGTCCAATAATTTTTAAATTATCTCTCCTGGATCTATTTTCCATGTCAGTGGTTTTTCCAAGGAGATATTTCACATTGTCTTCCATTTTTTCATTTCTCTGGTTCTGTTTTATAATATCCTGATTTCTCATAAAGTCACTAGCTTCCACTTGCTCCAATCTAATTTTTAAAGTAGTATTTTCTTCAGTGGTCTTTTGGACCTTCTTTTCCATTTGGCTAATTCTGCCTTTCAAGGCATTCTTCTCCTCATTGGCTTTTTGGAGCTCTTTTGCCATTTGAGTTAGTCTGTTTTTTAAGGTGTTGTTTTCTTCAGTGTATTTTTCAGTATTTTTTTGGGTCTCCTTTAGCAAGTCAGTGACTTATTTTTCATGGTTTTCTCGCATCCTTCTCATTTCTCTTCCCAATTTTTCCTCTACTTCTCTAACTTGCTTTTCCAAATCCTTTTTGAGTTCTTCCATGGCCTGGGACCAGTTCATGTTTTTCTTGGAGGTTTTTGTTGTAGGCTCTATGAATTTGTTGTCTTCTTTAGGCTGTATGTTTTGGTCTTCTTTGTCACCAAAGAAAGAATCCAAAGTCTGAGACTGAATCTGGGCGCGTTTTCGCTGCCTGGCCATATTCCCAACCAACTAACTTGACCCTTGAGTTTTTCAGTGGGGTATGACTGCTTGTAGACTAACGGGTTCTATGTTCTACATTTGGGGGGAGGTGCCAGCTCTGTCAGAGCCACACTCCTCCTTCCCCAAGGACCCCCAGTCCAGACTGGGCTTAGATCTTCAGCAGGCTGTTGCACTCCTGCTCTGATCCGCCACTTAATTCCTCCCACCAGGTGGGCCTGGAGCGGGAAGTAACAACAGATGTAGCTGCCCCACCTCCGCTGACCCCGGGGCTGGAAGCCGAACCATGAACTTCTTCCACTCCTGCAGTTTTCCCACTAACCTTCTCTGCAGTCTTTGGTGTTTGTGGGTTGAGGGGGTCTGGTAACTGCCGCAGCTCACATATTCAGGGCACTAGGGCCCCCTCCGCCCGGCTTCTGGTGTGGATGGTCCACGCCGCTCAGGCTGGGCTCTGCGCCACTCCGTTCCCATCTCCCAGCTCCGTGTGAAATAGACCTCACCCAGAGACGATCCAGGCTGTCCTGGGCTGGAGCCCTGCTTCCCTCTGCTGTTCTGTGGGTTCTGCCGTTCTAGAATTGGTTCAGAGCCATTTTTTATAGGTTTTTGGAGGGACTCGGGTACGGAGCTCACTCTAGTCAGTGCTTACCAGACGCCATCTTGGCTCCGCCCCACAATAATATGATTTAAAACACTGAAGTGAACATACTTAAAATTACTCTCTAAGTCTTAATGACTATTGTAGCCAACACAACTACTCATGTTACAATTCTTTGCCTAGTCTAAGTCAACTAGTTGCCAGGATTAGCACAATAGCCTACTGACTGGTCTCCAAACTCAACTATTCTCCAATTTATCCTCCACATAGCTGCTAAATTAATATTGCTGGGCCATTGCCAGTCTTTTTGACTTTTGTCTTGCCAGTAGACTCTGATGACTGGAGGAGAGAGTGAGACTGATGGATGACTTTGCACAGCTCTGCCTCACTTTAATCCATTTCATGTGCAATTCAAGACATCAACCTAGTGATGTCATTGGTCCTCTTCAAGAGTGAAGGATGAATGACAACAAATTGATATTCCTAAAGTGCATACTCAGCCATGATTTTCCTTTCCTCAGGACGCAGCAATGGCTTTTCATTACCTGTAGGATAATATCCAAAGACTTCTATTTTGGACTCAAAGCCCATCACAATTTGATTTCAGCTTATCTTTCTAGGCTGAATATATACTGCTTTTTTCTCAAAAATCAAATAGTACAGCCACACTTGCTATTCCCCATGCATGACATTCCATTCCATCTCTATGTCTTTGCACAAGCATATGTGCTTATGCAGAGACAAATGCCTGGCATTCTCAGAAAATAGCACATGGTTTGGACAGCTGCTCCTAGAATATAATTGCTGGCTACAATATAATTGCACACAACTTTTTATGCAAACAAAATGTAATAGTAACAATAGGCAATTTCAAGGAAAGTATTAAATAAATTATCTCTACCAAATAAATCATTAAAAACAGTTATTTTTGAGAGGCAGTGTGGCATAGTAAATAGAGCTTGGAATGGATCCAGGAATTTCTGGGTTTCAAATCCTTTTTCTGACCTGTAAAGCTGAGGTCACCCTAAACAAGTCTCTAGGTAACTCTTAAAGTCTCTAAATTGTATTAGAGATGCCATCTGCATTGGTAGAGGCAATTTCTTCGCCATAGCATTCCCTATCACCAAAAAACTCATGGTTTAATTCATATCTTATAAATGATTGCTCGAGTAAACATAAAAATGTTCATTGGCATGATCTATTATTTTTATGACCTATTATTGATTGTTGTCATGTGTATCTTTCAATTAGTAGCTAAAAACTATTGTACTTGGCTAGCTACCTAAATCAAATTAACTGAATAATTAATTTCTAAAACAATTATTGTTTACACGTTTGCCCTATCTGCCAAGATATGCACAGGATTATATTTTGAAAATAATAAAGACATATTTATTCATACTGTTTTCACTACAAATAAATACTTTACTGAGGGCAAAAAAGGTTTCTGTAACACTAATATATGAAATATTTCATGTGTGTGTTTTTTAATGTATTTTCTCTTCTTCACAGTAACACATTATATTATTTACACATACAGACACATTGTTTACAAATCGATGAAAAAAATAATTGATAGGAGTGCACTTTCAAAATAGTTTGGAAAACAGTGGCTAATATCACTGATAGTTTAAGAGATTTGGCCATGGTCAGTCAGTCAACAAGCATTTATTAAGCACTTATTATGTGCTAGGAATTGAGCTAAGCACTAGAAATACAATTAAGTAGAAAGTCAGTCCTTGTCCTCAAGGTTACATCCTTATGGGAAAGACAACACATTAAAATAAAGTGACAAATAGAAGACAGAGGAGGCAAAGGTACCAGGGGCAGAGAGCACAGCAGAGTAAGTTCAGAATGCAGCCTGGATTCGAATGAGACATAAGTGGTCTGGGCACTGTTCTTAAATGGAGTTTCTGGGGGGAGGAATCCAACAAGAAAGAGAGTCTCCAGGGGCAGAGGCTACTTCCATGGTGTGAATTCTAGGACTCGAGTGTTCAGATAGCTAGCATGTTTCAGGGGCTGGCCTGTTTAAGTCAAACTTCCTCTTAACATCTCCTTACCTTGAGCTAAAGTCTGCTTTCTTGAAGATAATACCCACTATTTTCAGGCCCCCTCACACACACAAACCATCCCTCTTCACTTCATCCTGAAGCAACAGAGAATGGATGTTTCCAGATCTATTCTTTTTCAGGTTTCAAAAAATAGTGATTGAGATTTCTAATCTAGGTAGCTCAGCAAAGAAAAAAATGGATTTGGAGTCAGGAAGACATAAGAGCCAAATCTGCCTCATACACTTACTAGCAGGAGTGTGCTGTTCAATTTTTGTCAACTGAGTCTGTTAAAAATGTATCAGCATACACTTTTAAATTTAGTTTATAGTATTAGTGATTTCTCTCATTTTATTAGATCTACACATTCAACACAATGATAAAAGTAGGACTGATTTGTAACATTTGTTGATTTTCAAGTAAATGCAGCTACTGAAAATTGAACAATCAGCTTTTACAAAGCTGATTGGAGCTGGCTTCAATACACACCTGCTTACTGACTGAATGATCCTGGGCAAATCACTTAATTTTTCCCATCCTTGGTTTCCTTGCCTGTAAAACAGAAATAACAATAACACTTATGTCTCAGGGTTGTTTTGAGAATTAGATGAAATTGTATATTTAAAGAGATCTGCAAACTTAAAGGCTATATAAAGATTAACTTGTTATTTTATTGTCACTGTTGTTATTTTCATCATCATTACTAGATCTCTAATATATTTTGGTACCATCCAAATGTCCAAAAATGTAGACTTTGTGGGTGGGAGCAAAAGAGGTGTTCAAAGCAAAAACATGATGTGAATGGGCCATTCCTACGTTTTCCTACTTCAGCCTGTTGTAGAGAAGATCTCCAATGCTTTGGCCACTTGGTTTTTCTTCACCATGCAGAGAATGTTATGAAATCCCCAGAAAGGACATTTTCATAGCATCCTAGGAGAAGGGGAAACTGTGTCACCAAGCTGGCCTCAGGAAAACACAGAGGTGTGGGGGGACAGCCAGGAAAATCATGCTGAGGCAGCAGGCAGCAGCCCTGGCTCATGTTCTAGCCCCTGGATGGTTTCACCATTTGCTAGTTTGGTGCTGCTCCCCTGGGAAGATTGGATGGGTGTACTGGGTAAGAGTGCTTGGCATGGTTCAGCATGGCTAGGACAGTGAGAGGTTAGAGTTTCCCTTTTCTCATACCAACCTTGAGCATCTATGTTTTCCTGGGTAGGGGAGAATCAGGGTTAAACTAAACTTAATAACCTTCAGAAATTCATACTGAAGAAACTTGGGAATGGAGATCCATAAATGGACCTGGGCTTATCACATACACAGATGAGGCAACCAGCCACCTCCAAGAATGGAAAGTTCCCCCTCCCCCATGGCCTTATTGAAGCACCAGCTGTTCCATACTTCCATTCATATAGCACACAAATCTTCACACCATAAAATTTAAGACAATTAGTTGACTTAATTTAGAAGTATTCAGACATTCCCATATGCCATACAATAAATCTCATACAAATAACGCCACATTTCCTGAATATTTCATTTAAATCTTAATTTTTTTGTGTGTCTAACCCTTTGAGATGTGGGGGCTACTTGCCTGAGTCTAATGTTGATAATGTGTAAAAGGTACATGGTCCACAATCTTTCAAGGGGAAGATTCTGGTAGACTCTGGGAAATAAGGAATCAGGCTATTTTGTTGAATGTATAGGTTTAATAAAATGAAAGAAATCATTAATACCATGAACTAAATATAAAAGTGTATCCTGATACATATTTTAGAGACTCAGTCAATAAATATTGGACAGCATACCTCTGCTAGTAAGTGTTTGAGGCAGGTTTAGCACTTATGTGTTCCTGACTCCAAATCCAATCAGAAAAAGATCCATGAATTAGAGTGTAATAAAGCAACTAAAAACAGTGGTTTAGAGACAATATTAATTACATCTGGACAACAGGAGATCACTACAATTATATCAACACTAGAAAAACTAATAAAACATAACTATCTCTACTATAGATTACATATCTAACATATTAATCTAATATATAGATTTAATATTTTTCATATATATATCTAATATGAGAGCTCTATCTATATCTATGAATACATTTATATACATTTAGATTCAGGATAGCACTCCAATTAGCTAAATATTGGGGCTGGAGTGGGGAAGTAACTTTGCTTAGAGTTATATAAGCATTGAAACCAATTATCGAGGCCTGGTCTTTTGATAACAAGTCCAGGAGGGACAGAGAGAGAGAGAGAGAGAGACAGAGAGAGAGAGAGAGAGAGAGAGAGAGAGAGAGAGAGAGACAGAGAGACAGAGAGACAAAGAGAGACAGAAAGAGGCAGAGACAGAGAGACATAGATGGACAGAGACAGAGACAGATACACAGATAAACATATATGTGTCTGTATGTACAGACACATGTGCATATATTTTCCTACACCATGCTATTGTGTTTATCCCTCATTAGAAAAGCATCATCATATCTTAAGCAACAAATATGTATGATTATATATAATTTACACTCCCAAGTATTCCTAAAGTTTATAAAGAAAAAATCGTTATGTTATATACAGTACTAACATGTCACTCCTGGAGTGTCAGATATCAAAATACTGGTTGAGTCTGGAGCTCACTGATTACTTCATTTGAGCTATAGCTTGTTTAAGAAGGACAAGTGAAGAAAGCCCAGGACTGTGCCCAAAGACCTTAGGGCTTTCCTGTTAATCTCATCATCTCTGTGATTCTCAGCCTTTGTCCAGAAACTAAATCATCTATGTTCTGTTCTTTAATGTTAGCCAAGATGCTAGAAACTTCTTCCTAAAAGCTTTATAGTCCCTAGAAATTTTCTGAAATCAATGATTTGAAGATAGTTACTCATTACTAAGGATCATTGATTGTCAGAGCTCAGCGGGATATTAGAAAACAGAATTCTAGAGCTCATAGGAAACTTGGAAGATGGAATATTAAAACCAAGAATATAGAATGTTAGTACTGAAAAGCATAGGTTTTATTTATTTTTTAGAATATACTTTCCTTCTCTCTATCATGCTTGTTATCTATCAGCATAACACAGTTGGATAGAAATCGGACATGGAGTCAGAAAAAAATGGGTTCAAATTCTAGATGCATCAGTTAGCAGCCATGTAATTTGGGATAAACAAAAAACTTTCTGAGGGAAGGTTCTGGTGTCACTCTGGTGTTCAGGAGAAATCTTTAATGATTTCTAAGGCTATTCTTCCCCTGAAACATTGTCCTAGTCCCAGATAAGGTTGTTGAGAGAGACTGATTTTTTTTTATTTTTTTTTTTATAAATTTCTTTATTTATTTTTAGTTTACCACGCACGGTTCTACATAGTTTTGAGTTCCAGTTTTTCTCCCCTCCCTCCCCCCTCCCTCCCCAAGACGGCATGAAGTCTCATATAACTGTCATGTATAACTTCGCATTGAATTAATTTATGCACTAGTCAAGTCGTGGAGAAGAATTTTGACCAATGGAATGAATCATGAGAAAGAAGAAACAGAACCAAAAAAAAAAAAACCCCAAAAACAAAAACAAAAGAGAAGCAGAAAAGGTGAGCATGTAGTGTGCCTCAGTCTGTATTCAAACTTCGCAGTTCTTTGTCTCGATGAAGATAGCATTCTCCATCGTGAGTCCCCTGGAGTTGTCCTTGCCCCTTAGGTTGCTGAGAAAAGCGCAGTTTGTCAGGGTTACCCTCACGGAATCCATATATCTGTGGCTGTGCACAACGTTCTCCTGGCTCTGCTCCGCTCACTCAGCATTATGTCGTGTAGGTTTTTCCAGGTTGTTATGAAGTCTGCATCATCCCCATTTCTTATGGCACAATAGTATTCCATCACCTTCATGTACCACAGTTTGTTCAGCCATTCCCCAATTGATGGGCATCCCTTTGATTTCCAATTATTGGCTACCACAAAGAGAGCTGCTATAAATATTCTTGTACATATGGGTCCTTTTCCCGCTTGCGTGATTTCTTTGGGATACAACCCTAGAAGTGGTATTGCTGGGTCAAAGGGTATGAACATTTCTATAGCCCTTTGGGCATAGTTCCAAACCGTCCTCCAAAATGGCTGGATCAGCTCACAACTCCACCAGCAATGCAACAATGTTCCAATTTCCCCACATCCTTTCCAGCATTTATCATTCTCCTGATTTGTTATTTTAGCCAATCTGACAGGAGAGATGTGGTATCTAAGAGTTGTTTTGATTTGCATTTCTCTAATCAGCAGCGATCCAGAGCATTTTTCCATATGCCTGTAGATAGCTTTAATTTCTTCCTCTGAAAACTGCCTGTTCATATCCTTTGACCATTTCTCAATTGGGGGAGACTGACTTTTTTAAGAGTAGCTGTGGCTATGTAAATATTATAGTTACAAAATGATCTCTATGACAAGGTAATTATTTACACATGAGGGAAGGCAGTGCATTTGCGCTCTGGTGGTACAATGACTGTGACCAAAGGTCCTTGAACTGTCTTACACATTCTGGAACTGTTTAAAGTACAAATAGACTGACAGAGAGAAGCAGGGTTCCTTTGCTGGTGCTCAGAGATAAATCATCATTATAAAATATATTTATTCTTTTATAACTAATGGAAGAAGTAGTCAGAGAAGGAAAGAAAAGTCCTTAGACAACTGAGTCAGAACATTCTGGATTCCATTCCTTTTTTTCTTCATTTTTCTTCATTTATTGTCCCCATTCTATGTATTCCCATGAATACATAGTAGAAGATGTTGGATTGTTCAAAATTTTGAGCTTGGAGAATGCCAATACAATATGACTGTGATGGGTCTCTGACAGGTAGTCCTTAGTAGGTATGTCCTTAACCATATAGTCAGTCAACAAGGAATCATTAAGTACTTACTCTTGGCCAGGAACTGTACCAATTTCTCTGTGGAAATGAAGAAAGGCAAAAAGTATAATCCCTATCCTCAATGATCTCACACGAGGAGAAAACATGCACACAGTTATATGAACACAAGATCTCTTTGACAGTAACCTCAGTGAGAAGATACCATTGGTGGATGTAGGGGAGAAGGAATAAAAATGTTTCTTGCACAAGTTAGTATTGGAGCGGTGTTTTGAGACAAGTCAGGAGGCAATGATGAGAAGAACATTCTAGGCATGGGACACCCAATAAAAAGTCACACAGTAGGGGGATGAAATGTTCTGTCTGTAAGACAGAAAAAGAATATCAGTGACCCTAGGTCAGAGTACTGAGATAGCAGTAAAGAATAAGAAGACTGGAAGGGTAGGAGGCAGCCTTCCTAATGATTCATTCTTCATTATGATTTGTCATAAAATCATACATTTTAGTGATGGAATACATATTAGTGATAATATATTTCAACACGCTTCTTTTACAAAACAGGAAACTGAAAACCATGTTGGGACAGTGACTTTCCTTGGGTCACACAAAACAAGTAGCAAAACTTAGTTTCAAATTCACCTTTTTGACTCCAAAGTAAGTAATCTCTATGTCTCAAATAGGTTGTATCAGAAAAACATTATTTCTAATAATCTCCCTCTCTTCTCTCCTGGCAAAACCCAAGAACTTTTGATTCAAGTATTGCGAATTCTGGATGATGAATTCTCTACATCCCAACCAAAGCAGTGTGTAGTCTGTCCTCTTTTTTCATCTTGTCTGTTGCCTCTACTTGGCTCATCCCACATTCTACGCCTAAAATGGCTTCCCTGACATCTTGCTTGAAGTGAAAGTAGAGTATGAGTGCACAGTAGAACTCTCTTCTCTATAAATTTTTCCATTCCTAACATTACCATTGCCATTCCATAGTGATCTTTCCATTGGTTCCTACTTTACATTCAAGTATCCAGAATCCTGGCAGCCATTTAATCTTGATGTAAAATCCCTTCCATTTATTTCATTTTGTCTTGCAGGATTAAAGTGCTATAGTGCTTCACAAAATGCAAGAGGCATTATCATTCCCTCCACAAAGATTAGACCAAGGACAGAAAATGCCCCTAAATTAATCCATCATCCTGACATTCATTTTAATGAGTGGGAATGCCAAAAAAAGTTCCATTAGCACTGCAATTGGAAAATCATAATATCTGAGTCCAGCCTGAGCTGCTTGCTAGCTAAGGAATTTCTGAAGCATCCTAAACCTTGCCAATTGTGAAAAGCAATCACAGATACTGCAGCTACTGCAGTAGGTAACTAACTGATTTATACATCCACGTGGCTAAAGCCATAGACATGTACAGACATCACCCCAGAGTATCTGAGTGTTCATCCTGGATTTTGAAAGACTAGATTATACTCATTGCACTACGTGCCAGAAAGGTCACTGACCAAAATGCAATGTCACAGTGCCCTCCAGTGGCCTGAGATATTCACAATACCTATTCCTTGGGGAAGAGGGGGTGGGCAGATACTGTCTCTTGGAATCATTGATATTTTTAGTTGAGGTTTTAATACATGGTAAAAATAACAACCGAGACATTTTCTCCACCTTTCAACTTCCCATCCATACAGAATCATATCTCCCAACTCCCTATTCCCTTCTACACACATTGTCTCTTAATCTCCCTATACATGCATTGTCATACATACAGAAGTTATCCCTGGTGTTCATCCAGTTTCAATGTGTGCCCACGTGCATGCACACACACACGCGCGTGCACACACACACACATGCACACACACACAAACACCCCTCCTCTCTTTGTAGCTCTCTTTTATCCTGCTTTGCATAGTTACTTACATACACAGACCTTCTCTTTTCCTCCATTTAAACACAGTGGTGCACACACACACATATTTCTTCTAAATTTCTTTCTGCTCTCCAGACAGGGAGACACATACTCTACTTTCCTCCCTCCCTCCTTTCTTTCCTCCCTTCTCCCTACCTCCCCTCCCCCTTTTCCTCTCTCTATCTTTTTTTTTTCTCTCTCTCTTTCTCCAGAAGAAAGCCAAATCCAAATTATAGCACTCATCTCAGCAAAAGACTGTAAACTCCTTCTGAGAAAGCCCTTTACCAGCCAATCAAATCAGGCTTGATGTTGCCAGTACAGCAGCCTGATGAGGCAGTACTCATAGAAAGTGGGCTTTTTAGAAAGATAAGGAAAGTGTATGACAGATGAAATAACAAGCCCTGGATCAGAGAACAACCTGACAAATAATAGGAAATCAATGGACGCCTTCAGGTAAAATGGGGCTTTCCCCATAGTGCAGCTGTGCTGATCAGATATTTTGTAAGTTCAGAATTCCTGAGTTTTATGCCAATAAGATTGGGATTGCTAAGGCTGGAATATATGTAATTTTTTTTTGTTTTAAAAACAAAATCAACACATAAAAGCAAATGAATTAAAACTACAGATGCAAAATATTTAATACTGGAAAAAGTTGTTAGTCACTTCCTCATTTTGCAGTTAAGGAAACTGAGATAGAGAGCAATGCAGTGACTTCTTCATGGTCATGTGATTGAAAAACTACAGAGTATGGACTCAAAAACAGGTCTTTTGAATCCAAGATTAATGCTCCTTCAAGCTTTGGGATATTTTTATATATTCCTCACCTGTGTCACCACTGAAATAAATCCCTATACCAAAATAGTAAGAACCTGGAATCAGTAATATGTAACTTTAAGTCTTGTCACTGACATTTTAGTTGTGTAACTATAAACGACTCACTTTTTTTAGCTCCCTAGGTGGCTTTCTTTGACTTTACATGACAAACTAGTTATCTAGACACATTTGTGGTTACAGAGACCCTCCCCCCCAATCTCAATGCTATCACTTTCTTTATAAGCCCCACCTGTTATCAGCTTCCAATAGGTTCACAGATTGAAAGCTAGAAGTAACTTTCCAAGTCATCTTGGCACAATCTCTCATTTTATAACTGAGGAAGCGAAGGTCTGGGAGATTAAAGTGACTTGATCAAAGTACTATAATGAGTTAGCATCAGAGGTGTCAGTTCAATCTTGGTTCTCTGACTACAAATAGAGTTTTATGCTCTATTTTAAAAAGACTTCATTTTATTGGTGTATATTCCCTTCACTGCTATAAAATACAGCGTCGTTATGTTTAATATACAATATGTATCCTAAAGGTTTAGAATTGAAATGGAAAATTTGAATCCTCACTGTAATACAAACAAATTGAATGAGTGAATGATAAAAATAGTATTTATTAACAACATGCTGTTTGACAGGAATTGCTATATGTTTTAATAGAAAGAGATTTGTAGCTTTAGGGGAGTTGCAGAAATGGTGTTTTGGTCAGAGTAGTCACAGGCATGTTGAATGGATTTATAAAGTTCCTCAAGACCATTTTTCTGACTGGACTATGGAGAACTCCTTCAAGAACCTCCATTTAAGGGAGATGTAGGCCATTTCCTATCCAGATGAAACACTCAGGATATTTTTATCACGTCCCCATGAGAGCTACCTTCTTTCTCCCCTTTTTCCTTATCAGGTTCGTCTTGTTCATTGTCCTCTCCCATTAGATTGTAAGCTACATGAGGACAGATCTTTTGCCTTTCTTTTTATCCCCAGGTAATTTAGCATACTATGTGGGTCATAAAAGATGAATTCTTCACGTATCTTTTTCTTTTCTTTTTTTTCCTTTTTTATTATAATTATTTTTTATTTAATACATTTAGTGTGATTTTCTGAAGAGTCTGAATTACAAATTTCTCCCCATTTCTACCCTCCCCCACACTCCAAGATGGTGTATATTCTGGTTGCCCTGTTCCCCAGTCAGCCCTCCCTTCTGTCACCCCATTCCCCTCCCATCCCCTTTTCCCTTCCTTTCTTGTAGGGCAAGATAAATTTCTATGCCCCATTGCCTATGTATCTTATTTCCTAGTTGCATGCAAAAACTTTTTTTTTTCTTTTTGAACATCTATTTTTAAAACTTTGAGTTCCAAATTCTTTCCCCTCTTCCCTTCCCACCCACCCACCCTAAGAAGTCAAGCAATTCAACAAAGGCCACATGCGTATCATTATATATAACCCTTCCACAATACTCATGTTCTGAAAGACTAACTATATTTTGCTTCTTCCTAACCTATCCACCTTTATTGAATTTTATCCCTTGACCCTGTCCCTTTTCGAAAGTGTTTGTATTTGATTACCTCCACCCCCATCTGCCCTCCCTTCTATCATTGTCCCTTTTTCATCTTCTTCCTCCTTCTTTCCTGTGGGGTAAGATACCCAATTGAGTATGTTTGGTATTCCCTCCTCAGGTCAAATCTGATGAGAGCAAGATTCACTCATTCCCCCTCACCTGCCTTCTCTTCTGTTCCTACAGAACTGCTTTTTGTTGCCACTTTTATGTGAGATAATTTACCCCATTCTATCTCTCCCTATCTCCTTCTCTCAATATATTCCTCTCTCATCCCTTACTTTGATTTTATTTCTTTTAGATATCTTCCCTTCATCTTCAACTCACCCTGTGCCCTCTCTCTCTCTGTGTGTGTATATATATATATATATATATATATATATATATATATATATATATTTACACATACATATACATACATACACACACATATACATATATATATATACACATAAACATATATATATATATATATATGCATATTTCCTTCAGCTACCCTAATACTGAGGTCTCATGAATCATACACATCATCTTTCCATGTAGGAATGTAACAAAAACAGTTCAATTTTAGTAAGTCCCTTGCAATTTCTTTTTCTTGTTCTTTTCCTTGATTACCTTTTCATGCTTCTCTTGATTCTTGTGTTTGAAAGTCACATTTTCTATTCAGCTCTGGTCTTTTCACTGAGAAAGCTTGAAAGTCCTCTATTTTATTGAAAATCTGTATTTTGCCTTGGAGCATGATACTCAGTTTTTCTGGATAGGTGATTTTTGGTTTTAATCCTAGCTCCATTGAACTCTGAAATATTGTATCCCAAGCCCTTTGGTCTCTTAATGTAGAAGCGGCTAGATCTTGGGTATTCTGATTATGTTTCCATAATATTCAAATTGTTTCTTTCTGGCTGCTTGCAGTATTTTCTCCTTGATCTGGGAGCTCTGGAGTTTGGGGACAATATTCCTAGGAGATTTCTTTTTGGGATCTATTTGAGGAGGTGATCGGTGGATTCTTTCAATTTCTATTTTTCCCTGTGGCTCTAGAATATCATGGCAGTTCTCCTTGATAATTTCTTGAAAGATGATATCTAGGCTCTTTTTGTAATCATGGCTTTCAGGTAGTCCAATAATTTTTAAATTATCTCCCTGGATCTATTTTCCAGGTCAGTGGTTTTTCCAATGAAATATTTCACATTGTCTTCCATTTTTTCAATCCTTTGGTTCTGTTTTATAATATCTTGATTTCTCATTAAGTCACTAGCTTCCACTTGCTCCAATCTAATTTTTAAGGTAGTATTTTCTTCAATTGTCTTTTGGACCTCCTTTTCCATTTGGCTAATTCTGCCTTTCAAGGCATTCCTCTCCTCATTGGCTTTTTGGAGCTCTTTTGCCATTTCAGTTAGTCTATTTTTAAGGTGTTGTTTTCTTCAGTATATTTTTCAGTATTTTTTTTGGGTCTCCTTTAGCAAGTCATTGACTTGTTTTTCATGGTTTTCTCACATCCTTCTCATTTCTCTGCCCAATTTTTCTTCTACTTCTCTAACTTGCTTTTCCAAATCCTTTTTGAGCTCTTCCATGGCCTGAAACCAGTTCATTTTTTCTTGGAGGCTTTTGTTGTAGGCTCTTTGACTTTGTTGACTTCTTCTGGACGCATGTTTTGGTTTTCTTTGTCACCAAAGAAAGATTCCAAAGTCTTAGACTGAATCTGGGTGTGTTTTCACTGCCTGGCCATGTTCCCAGTCAACTTACTTGACCCTTGAGTTTTTCAGCGGGGTATGACTGCTTGTAAAGAGTTATAATTTCCAAGCTTGGGGGAATGTGCCAGCTCTGCCACACCAGCACTCCTCCTTCCCCAAGAACCCCCAACCCGGACTGGACTTAGATCTTCAGCAGGCTCTTTACTCCTGCTCTGATCTGCCACTTAATTCCTCCCACCAGTTGGGCCGGGGGCTAGAAGCAACTGCAGCTGTAGTTCTGTAGCTGCCCCACCTTACCTGCCCCTGGTGTGGTGGATGAACTGCAAACTCTATCCCCCTGTCCCCAGCAGCTTTTCCTACTAACCTCCTCTGTTGTCTTTGGTGTTTGTGGGTTGAGAAGTCTGGTAACTGCTGCAGCTCACTGATTCAGGGCTCTAGGGCCTGCTCTGCCCAGCTCCTGGTCTGGTTGGTCCGCGCTGCCCACTGTGGGCTCTGCTCCTCTCTGTTCTGCTCCCAGCTCCATGCAGGATAGACCTTAGTGAGAGACCATCCGGGCTGTCCTGGCCTAGAGCCCTGCTTCCCTCCGCTATTTTGTGGGTTCTGAAGTTCTCCTCTGTTGTCTTTGGTGTTTGTGGGTTGAGATGTCTGGCAAGTGCCTCAGCTCACTGATTCAGGGTGCTAGGGCCCACTCCACCCAGCTCCTGGTCTGCTTTGTCTGCACGGCCCACACTGGGCTCTGCTCCACTTCCAGCTCTGTGCATGAAAGACCTCACCGAGCAACCATCCTGGCTGTCCTGGCTGGAGCCCTGCTTCCATCTGCTATTTTGTGCATTCTGCAGGTCTAGAATTATTTTGGAGCCATTTGTAAAGGTTTTTGGAGGAACTGGGTGGGAAGCTCATGCTAGTCCCTGCTTTCCAGCTGCCATCTTGGCTCCGCCCCCCATGTATCTTTTTTCAAGAACATTAATGTTGGTCTGATTAGATTTCTTAGAATTAGAGGCAAAAAGAGGTTGTGAATAGGGAGGTGTAGGTGTAGAGGTAGAAGAAGAGTCCAAAGCATAGGATATAGCATAACCAGAGAACATAAACTTGAGATGGGGTAGAGTGGGGATAGTCTGTCTAGAAATGGTGAAGGCTCAGAAATCAGCTACCTAAATCCTCCAGGAATGATAGAATGATAGAAATGTCTATATGGTGTGGAGAAAATTTTCTTCCATCCAAAATTCTTGCCTTTGTAAAAAGGTATACATACATACATGCATACATACCCACATGCATACATACATACATACCTCCTGTGTCTTTTACAACAGCTAGCTACTTCTCTTATGCACATTTCAAACCCACTCACTAATTTTTCATTTCTCACCAAAGCAGAAGAAAATACATTCACTTATTCACTATCTCAATATCCCACTCTCATTCAATCACTTATATAGTATCTGTTAAATGCCTATTTATATATTACATGATTTTAGGTTTTAAGGATTTAAACAATGTTCTTATGTAAGACAATTCTTTCCCTCGTGTAACTTATCATCTAATAAGCCAATAACACACAATAAGAAATACTAATGTAACCTTTGACTCATAAATTCTAGTTCATCAAAGTTTTTGGGAGATAATTTAGCATCAATCTATAGTCCCTCTAATATCATCAGAGACAAACTCAAATAAGATGTCAGTTCAATGTTTTTGCCAATATATACATTCTTTGGTTCTCAGCTTTCAAAACCAGTGGGTGACCTTCCTAACAGCTTTCCCAGGACTCTCAGCCTCAATTACATTCCAGAAAGTGAAAAGAATGATGGAGCATTCGGCAATTATTCATTCTAAGCAACTAATACTTCCCCCAAATATAGGTAGGTTGTACTCAGAGGGAAAAAGAGTGAGTAAAAGGAAAGAAAATGAAAGGAGGTTTCAAACTTTGTAGAATATTTTATTTATCCTCTGTAAACAGTTTAAGGTTTTATAGTAGAAAACTGACTGTGCCAAAATGTACTTTTAACACTGTTACCAGGTGATAAACTGACCTAACCATTGGTTATTTTTTTTCACCAATTGATGTATGTGTGAATGTAGATGGGCTGAATTCTGATGCAAATTTTCATACACTTTGGTGATAGGCATATGAGGCTCTAAATCTGGATTGTCAAAAAAGTAAATAGGTAGTCTTTATCCTCTACTCTATTTGTTTCCTTATCCCTATTAAAAGATAAGTACTGGGGGTGGAGGGTGGGGCAGAGCCTATGGTAGAGTAAAAGCAGGGTCTTGCTTGAACTCTCCCCCAAATCCCTCCAAATACCTGTAAAAATGACTCAAAACAAAATCTAGAACTGTGGAACCCAGAAGATGACAGGGGGAAGGAAATCTCCAGCCCAACGCATCCAGAAAGGTCAACAGGAAGGGTCTATTGCAATCGGCTGGGAGCAGAGTGAAGTCTAGCATTGGCCATGCCAACACAGGTGTGGAGGTGAAGCAGGCCTCAGCAGACTGAATCACTGGCTGCTGTGGTGGTTTCCAGACTCCTCAACCCAAAAACACCAAGGACAACATAGAAGGTCAGTGGGAAAACTCTGTAGGGCCTAAGTGAGAGAAGAGCATGTTCTAGCCCCAGCACCAGGACAGCAGAGGTGGTGGCTGCTTTTTGAGCTCTCAGCCCACAGATGGTGCAGAAATCAAGTGGCTGATCACAGGGGGATTGCAGGGATCTCTTTGCTGGTGCTGAGGCAGGATTCAGTTGCTTTGCCCTACTTGGATCTGGGTCTCATTCCTGGCTGGTGGTCCTGGGGTGAGGAGGAGTGCTTGTGTGGCAGAGCTTGTGGGGGCTGTGGAGAGGCATCATCCTAGCAGTTCCAAGATAGAAAAGAGTGTTTGAGGTCACTCATAGACCAAAGCACAGGGCAGGAGAGGAGTAAACATGTCTCCTTAGATCATACCACCTTAGAAGAACTGAAAATTTACAGGTGCCTAGAAGTATCTCTGAAAGCAGCTACACCAAACCCCTGAAGCTTGGGACAGAGCACTCTCCTCTCTGGAAGCAGGTTCCTACCTTGACAAAGAGCACAGAAGTCAAGTAATTGACTGGGGAAATGAGCAAAGTAAAAAAACAAAAAACAAAACAAAAACAAACAAACAAAAGCAACAAACCTTGGACTATAGAATCTTACATTGGTGACAAAGAAGATCAAAACACACAACCAGAAGAAAACAAGTCAAAGATCCTACATCTAAAGCCTCTGAGAATAAAATATATAAATTGGTTTCAGGCCATGAAAGAGCACAAAATAGGTTTTGAAAAATCAAATAAAGGAAGTAGAAGAAAAATTGAGAAGAAAAATGAGAGCGATGTGAGAAAATCATGAAAAATGAGTCAACAGATTGTTAAAGGAGACCCTCCAAAAAAACTCTGAAGAAAATAACACCTTAAAATAGACTAACTCAAGTGGCAAAAGAGGTCTAAAAAGCCAATGAGGTGAAGAATGCCTTAAAATCAGGATGGGCCAAATGGCAAAGGAGGTCCAAAACTCTGAAGAAAATAATTCCTTAAAAATAAAATGGAAGTAATGGAGGATAATGACATTATGAGAAATCAAGAAACTATAAAACAAAGCCAAAAGAATGAAGAAAATAGAAGACAAGGTGAAATATCTCTTTGGATAAACAAGTGACCTAGAAAATATATCCAGGAGTGAGAATTTTTAAAATTGGACTACTAGAAAGCAATGATCAAAAAAAGAGTCTCGAGATCATCTTTCAAGAAATTGTCAAGGAAAACTACTCTGATATTCTAGAACCAGAGGATAAAACAGAAATTGAAAGAATCTACCAATCACCTTTTGAAAAAAGATACTAAAAGGAAAATTCCTAGGAATATTGTAGCCAAATTCCATAGTTTCTAGGTCAAGGAGAAAATATTGCAATCAGCTAGAAAGAAACCATTCAGGTACTGCAGAAACACAATCAGGATAATACAAGATCTAGCAGTTTCTATAGTAAGGGATCAGAGGCTTGGTATAAGGTATTCCAAAATTCAAAGGAGTTGGGATTAAAACCAATAATCACCTACCCAGCAAAACTGAGTATAATGTTTCAGGGGGGAAGATGGACATTCAGTGAAATAGAGAATTTTCATGAAAAGACCAGAAATGAATAGAAAATTTGACTTTCAAATAGAAGAATTAAGAGAAATATGAAAAGGTAAACAGGAAAGAGAAATCATAAGGGACATATTAAAGTTGCACTGCTTACACTCCTACATGGAGAGATAGTATTTATAACTCATGAGACATTTCCCAGTATTAGGATAGGTGAAGGGAATACACACACACACACGCACACACGCACGCACACACGCACGCACACACACAGTGTATGCATGTGTGTGTGTGCGTGTGTGTGTGTGTGTGTGTGTATGTATGTGTGTGTGTGTGTGTGTGTGTGTGTGAATGTTTCTCTTCCATGGCGGTTTATTATCAAAAGTGGGGATAACAAGAGTTTCAGACGAACATGTTCTCCTTATGATGTTAGGAGTTCAGTTTTATCACTTACAACATTCCTTCACAATGTAACTACCCCAGGTGACTCCCTATGTTTCGGCTCTCTGCAAACAATAAATAATTTGTCACATCTTTTCCCTTGAAGCATGCTCTTCATAGGTATAGAGAAAAACATAGCATAAGCCATCAAAGAAGAAGTTGATAGATTAATTTATTATACTATCAATATAATCACATAAAAATATACAATATGTACAATCACATAATTTATCTATAACAAAATAATGTTATATATTAATGCATATATGTGTTAATAATATGCAGCAGCATATGTACAGAAACATGAATAAATTTCTGTATTCAGATGATATTTATCTTCATCTTTGTTTACTTTAACATTCTCTTTTACTCAACAGAATATTGACTTTTTGATATTGTATTTAAATATCATAGTTTTGTTCTTTTTAATCTCTGCTATTGCAGACTGCATTAACATTCTCCCTCTACTGTTTGTAGCTGAGTAGTGGTCTCTGATGAACAGAGGAGGTCAGGAGTCTCACGAATAATTTATGAATTCCAAATAAGTTGTGTGTATGTTTTTGTGTATGTAAGTGTGTGTGTATGTGTGTGTGTGCATGCATGCGTACCTGCATGTGTGTGTTTCTGTGTGTGTATGTGTGTGTGTGTGTGTGTGTGTGTGTGTATGAAAGAGAGAGAGACAGACAGACAGACAGACAGACAGAGAGAGAATGAGAGAGAGAGAGACAGAGAGAATGAGAGAGAGAGAGAGAGAGAGAGAAGAAATCACCTAATATCCAAATCCCAAACCTATAAATAAGGAAATTGAGTTGAATTCTGGAGAAATATAAATATTTACCCAATATCATTCAGCAGTTAGTGGCCCCAAGAAGTCCATCACTTTCTCTGCTACAGCCCCAGAAGACCAAAGAGTTTCTTCCATTTCTGTTTTGTTCCAGTTTAACTGGTCAACATACTCATAGTTTCTTCAAACCTACCTTTCAATTCTTATTGCACATCATGTGTTTCCCTGATTTTATATCTTACTTAGCCCAGAAGAGACTCTTTTCTTTGAACTCAACATACAATATACCCCTGTTTCAATGTATTAACAGAGAAGGGACTGGAATCTTATCTCACCTCTTGTTTTTAAAGTCCTCTTTTCTTCTTTGAAGACTCATCTCATATATTACTTTTGCTTTAAATTCTCCCTATTCCACCATTTTTAAAGAGTACTCTTCATCTGGATTCTGCTTCTACCTCAGTAAACACACCTGCATGTCTGCCATAAATCACTCAACTTCCAGAAGTGTATAAACTGAAGGCAGGGTTAAGTTTTCTTCTTCTTCTGAATCCCTGTGAAATTAGGTGTTACACAGAATATTCTTAGAGCTTTCTTCTTGATTCCAGTTGGTCATGTGTACTATCTCTACACCTGGTAACTCTGGACATACCAAATCTGGTTATCCATGTATGCCACAAAGCTGAAGGGTACTTTGAGAATGGTGAAATTCCCTTTTTTTCTTGGAGTAGTAATAGATAATACTTCAATGTTTTTAAAGGAGGTGACCCATCTGCAATGGCTATTTTATCTTGTTACCTGAAATGTTTAAGTCCGTTTCTAGATTTTCATCAGAGGAATGGAAACAGGGGAAACAGGATTCTCCTTTTATCTCATCTTAGTTATATGGCAACCACTTCCATGTGTCAGCTAGAATAAGGAGATTCAAGTAGGTGAATTTAAGGCTGGGCACAATGATGCCTCTTCTGCTTTATACTTCTTTGGCTGTTTAGAGATCACTAGACAGTGTTTCTAACAAACAAATATCTAGGCTTGAAGGCAACCTTATGGTATCAAAAGGTTGGAGAACATAGATTTCTCAGTCACAGATTAGTGGTGGGAGATAGTATCCTCAGTGGTGAAGATGCCATCAGTCAAAGACTTAGATCAATTCTTGGCTTGGCTTAACAGTTGTTTGAAAACTTTGCACAGTATAGAACTAAGATGAAATGTAGGACGTTCAGCAGTTCTGAAAATTTTCATGTATCAATCATCTGACAAAGTAGTTAGAAATACTGCTTCTTTAAATTTCTGTCAATGTATATTGATTATAATAGCAGTCATTCTTTACTGAATCCTGTTTGAAGTCTTTTTGTTAATGTGAGCTGTGAAAGTCTTTTGTGTTAAGAATTTCTTTTGCATATAGGAAACAAATACCTGTCCCATACATGATTTACCTTTCTTTATCCTACATTGAAAAGAGTTTATTCATGATTCAAAACCTAATCTTTAAGTAAATCTTTTTTAGGAGAGCAGGAAAGAGGGTAATAATTAGCCAAAAAGAATAAACATAAAAATTCCCTTAGAATTAAATTATGTTTGGATTGAATATGTGGGGAAGGTACTGTTTCTTAACCTCACTAGGCCTACAGAAGCACATCTTTATTGTTAAACTTTAACCTCTAATATCTACCTTGGTATGTGAATTATTTGTGACTAGCTTAATATTATGTCATTTTGTGACACTAATTTTGCATGATTCTACTGAAAAACTACACTGTATTGGTTTTCCCATATTTATTCAATTTTCTGTCAATTGAATGCTGGATTTCATTCCATACACAATGTGTTTCCTTGCTTTATGTTACTGTGCTCCCAATTCTTTCTTTTTAAACATGAATATTACTGAACATAGTGTTGCACCAATCTTGCTAGCAGCTATTGTAGCTGTGTAAAACCAACAACAACCAGCACACAGAGCTCTGCAAGCCCAGGTCCTTTTGATCTGCTTCACTAAGGAAAGCAACGTTAAGGGGTTAACAATCTCAATTTAATCCAGCATACAAATATCATTCACTTAGTTCAGGGGGAAAAGCCAGCACCCTGAACTTTAGAGCAAATCTGTGTAAATTACAAACATCAACAGACAGACCTCATCTGATTCAAATCTCAAAGCACAGTTACCACTTTAACAAAGTCTGAACATCTGGGTTTACAAGCTGGAGGGCTCTTAACTACAGCTGCCCCAAGTCTCCACATCAGCACCCCACCAAGAGAGAGATCCGTAAGCAAATAGCTCTGTTCTCTCTTTTAATGCACTCTTTAGTCATCATCAAAGCTCATCTGAGTGACCAGAACTTAAGCTCTTACTATTGGCTCTGGTCTTAGCAACTCCCCTTAGAACCCTGGGGGATTCATGCCCATGCTGTCTTAGCACCTAGTAGCTAGGGGGTTGGGGCCTACTTGGGAGTGAAGATATAATCAGACCTTCTTTCATTGGCCCCACCTCAGTTACCAATGCAGATGGCTAACGTGGGCATTGTTTTTCATGACTATATTTGTAATGGGTTTTGTATTTCTTGCCTTCTTAATAGGTGGGGAAAGGGTGAGGCAAAAAAGAAGATGTGGAATTGAAAGTAAAACAAAACCAATTGAAAAAATGAAATTACTTCAAGGAAATATATAAAAGCTGAAGTTTTAAAGAGTACTTACATAAATGTTAGCCATACTGCTGTGACTTTGAGGGTGGGGAATTCAAGCTTTGTAGGGCTCATTAGCAACCACAATTTAATAGGACTGATCATGTTGAAACAAAAAAAAGCTGTGTTCAAATATTTAAAACAATATGCTGAACAGATGAACTTTTTATTTATTGAAATTAGTTTAATCCTCAGCTTAGCAAAGACTTTCAAAGAATTGTTCTTTAAAAGAAAATTCCACTGCAATATGGTATGGTCATCTTTAAATTAGAAGAAGCAGGCCAACACCAACTTAGTTTTTTAAATGAACAGCTGCTTTTCATTGTTTTGAAGACGATACCCTTGTTACTAGCAAGGCAATTTAAATATTGGAGTATTGAAAGATAATTTTTATTGATTAAATCACTTTTATTTATTCAAGGTGACCAAAAATGTCAGAAGTATGGGTGAACCTATGAAACCTGGGTCTTTTTCATCAGACTATAAAACATATCTCCACCTACCCTCAAATACATACTTTATGATTTTTTTTTTGTTTCCAGTGGTTTTGTAAGTCCTCTTCTTTATGAGGAAATTATGAACTTGAATAAATATATTAATAAAGTGAGAAGAAAAACTTTCAAGAATTGCAGAAATTCCTCCATATAAAGGGAATACTCCAGAATGTCCTTCCTTCATGTCCCACATAACAAAAAAATTAAGATATTTATCCAAGAGATGAAGATAAACATGGTTCAGAACTTGCTTCTCTTAAACTCCATTGAATTGATTACAATATGGATTACAATCATGGCTAGACTTGGTAAAACAGAGTATTTGTCAAAATTATGCTTCATATCCATATTATATGTGCTTTCAGGATGAATTAAAGAATACGACTCTAACTCTTAGGTATTCAATGTCAAATTATGCAAAACAAGTGATTGTGGTCAAAGGAAGATATATTGCATATAAAGTATTTTTAAACATGTAAAAACAGTTGTAAAGTTTATTATATAAGGCAAAAAATTTTAATATCATTATACCCCAGTTGATTTATACACCACAATAACAAGCAAAATAATGAGTATGTATGTAATATACATTAGTTGAATAGATTGTGGATTGGTTAATTGGATAGGGTGTTAGTAAGAATAGCTACTATTTATATACTGACTATAGTGTAGTAGGCACCATGCTAAATGCTTTACAAACATTACTTCATTTTGGAGGTAGGTGCTATTGCCAACATTTATACCTATTATTATCCCCAGCTGAATCAAACAGTTGAACTAGCGTTTTGGGGGAGCTACTACCACCATTTGGCTATGAGAGACTTTTTATGACCCACTATGTTTTCCTCCCCTAGTACTGCCATAATTTCTTCTACTACCAGAACAGTGCCTTGTATCAGAAGTGTTCATAAGTGAGGACACACCAGAACCATCTACTACTTCTGCTCCATTATATCTTTTACCAACCTCCTTTTGTCCCTCCTGACATTGACAGTATCCATTACATCTTTCTTCTCCTTCCTTTGCAGGAAAGAAAAGAGATCTCTGGGGTGAGAAGGGAGTAGCCATGAGGACCATAAGCACCACCTGCTTTTTACCCTGTCTGGTTCAACTATTCCCCCTAATTCTTACCCTTTCTACATACCTCTCTGTTGAGGTATTTTAGTATTTTGTTATGAAGACAGAGAAGTGACTTATCCAAGGCATCATAGCTAGTATTTCCAAGGTGTCATCGCTAGTATTTGAGGTCAAATTTGAATTCAGGTCTTTCTGACCCTAGGCCTGATTCTCTATCTACTGTCCCACCTACCTGCCTATGTGTTAGATATTCTATTCTGTCTACCATTAGACTTCAAGCTCTTTCTGGGTAAAATGAGGAAGAAAAGCTTTGCAAACCTAGACGTCTGGACCTCCTGGCTAAGTTTCACTGCTTAAAGACATAGATGAGTAGAGAAGAATAATGGATTGAAAATCTATCAATCTTAGACTCAGAAGATCAAGATGTAAGCACTGACTTTGTCCTGTCCTTTTTCAGATTTGACTTAAGGGAGGCATTTAATCTTTTGATGTCATCGGTTGCCTTATCAAAATAATGACAACACTTCTGATACCTACCCTAACAAATCACACAGTACCAAAAAATCTTAGGTAGCAACTATGTAATCAGCTATGAATGGTCAAGAATGTATTTTTACACCATTATCTAGAACTAGAACACTGAATTAACAACTAATCAAGAATTTTTTTTTCTACGTCGGTTTCTTATGTAAATGAACAGTAAGCTGACAGAGGAGATCAAAGGCCAGGGAGTAAAGATCAGCTTTTTAAGACAGAGTGTTAACCTCCACACCTGGCTTGTGTTCACTCCATTAATTTAACACTGTCTTCTTTACTGCTTCCTTTGCTCCAGAAGACAAATGATATTGATCGGGGGTGGGGGAGGGGGAAGTAAGCCAAATACCTCAAGTATATTTTAACATTTCCATATAGATTATTTTTAAAAAATCAAAAGGAAATACCTTCATATCCACCCATAAATTAATATAAATATTTTCCTGTCCCCCTGAAACAGAACAGGCTGAGCTCTGAGGTGAGAGGATGCGAAGCAGCTATGAGAACTCTAAGCATCACGCATATCACTCTCCCTATCAGTTTTGACTCTTCAACCCAGTTCTTTCCTTTTCTAAACACCTCTTTTATGTATATATGCATGTATGTATGCATTCACATATGCAAGCATGTGTGTATATGTGCATATGTATACATGCATATATGTGTGTTTGTACTACATATATATGTGTATATATGTGTGTTTGTGGGTATATTATATATATCATGATTTTTGGTGCAACAGCGCTATGCTATAGGTAATATAAGTACACACATACATTGTACAATGCATACACATACATACCCATATGCACATACTTACACACATTCATACATATATGTATGCTATCTACCTCACAGTGTTGTTGCACAAATGTGTGTGTATACAGATATACACATATACACACTAATATAGTCTATAGCATATATACATACACATACATGTAGGTATATGCATGTGTATATATATACATTTATGCATTATATACAAATATGTATCATAGATACATATACATATATACATATATGTGCGTACACACACACATATATATGTATATATATGTGTGTGTATATATATTATATATATACTACCTACCTCACAATATTATTGTATAAAAATCATATTGAAAACCAAAAATTGTGGTATGTAAATTAATTCTTACTTCTATCACTCTTTTATAATTGAAGAAAGGGAACTTTGAAAGGTGAAGTAATGTGTTTGATGTTTCTAACATGACATAGAAAGGGGAAAACAGGATTGCCATTGGCACCAATCTATTGGGACTCCAGAGAGAATGTTTTCTGCTTTATACCACAATTAACAAATAAGACAACAAAGGAATAAATGCCACATAAGTATAAGCGTAGTGTAAAATGTCCAAAATGGCTGAGGAGAAAGTTACACTGGCCTATGAGTGCTTGGGCAGAACAGATCTGCGGTGTAGTATTCAGTTCTTGGTATCACATTTTAGTGAAAACTGTTGAGTAGGAGATCTTCTGTTCTGTTGTGAGAAAACTTATTATAGGAGAACTATTTGAATGAATTAGACATTCTGAGCCCCAGGAAAATACAATTTGGTGGGGCTTATGATCACTGCCTTCAAATATTTAAAGGATTGTCGTATAAGAGATTTGTGTTGTTTAAACTGAGAAAGTAGAAGAGGTAATAATTCCTCTGTCTCTAATATTTTCTTTGCTAAAATCCTATGTTCCTCTATTAACTTCTGTTCTAGAGTCTCCTCATCCTTTCAGAATCTTTGATTACTTCTCAATTATTACCTGGCCCTTCATCTGAATTTTCTTTTGCCTCATTTTACCTCAGCTTCTCTTATCCTAAGATAGGCACTTACATTTGACACTTGATAATATTTGGCAGCTTTCTTGGATGAATGCATTATTTCTCTCCATCGCTGCTTGGAAAAACTTTGTCTTAAAGTTTACAACTTCTAATGAAATGAGAAGCAACCCATACTGAATTCCAAAAAGAAGCAGTAATCACAAAAAGAATTTGAATCATATCTTTGTAGTACTTTTTATAGATACACAAGTTTTTATTTCTCTTTTCTTTTTTGTTTCTCATAGAAACTCTTGGAGGTAGGTAGTGCTAGTGTTATTATTCCATTTTACAGATTAGAAAACTGAATTTCAGTGGAAGAATGTGGCATACAGAATTTTTATGACTAATGAGACAAAGAAGTCAAAACTCCAAGCCTCATTGTCTGACTCCATGGGGAGATTTTTCACTCCTCTGTATCTCTTTCCAAACTGTTAACCTAGATGACTCCTGCCATCTACCTTCTCTGCCTTCTTTTCATTACTGCTGAATATCAATAGAGCAAATCTCATGACCATGGTAATTGAGTACACTAAAAAATTCATATTATCAAATTTGATTTGGACTCCCACTACCTCGTTCCAATCTTCCATCATCTACTGAATTCTTTGTAGCATTTTTTCAAACCTCCCCTTGTCTACTAGAGTCATCCACATCATCCTTGTTCCTCTCTTACTCAGCAGCACACCTTGCTTCATGGTTTAATAAAGAAAAATGTTAATTATTGAGATAATCCAACATAAACTCTGTCCATTCTCCAATTCTGAGTTGTCCAAATCTGCTTCAAAATACCACCTTCATTTCCACTTCCTTTTTCATTTTTATTTTAGTCTAAAAAGAACAGGTGGCCCCAATGTCTTTGATAAGCAGAACATTTTATTGCTGTCCTTGTTCTCATTCTGAGCTTACCCTTAAATTTTATCCCCCTTTTATTCACTGACTTCTTCTTTATATCCTGCAAACATGCTTAAAATCTTCTTCACACTAAAACCAAATTAAAAATGACTACCATTTTCCTTGCAATTTTCTCTCTTTCTCTATATCTCTTTCTCTGTATCTAGCTCTATTTCTTCATTTCTCTCCCTCACTCTGTCTCTATCTGTCTCTGTCTCTACATCTGCCTCTCTGTCTATCTCTCTGAATCTACCTGTCTCTCTCCCACTTTTACTTTTTCACATACCTCTTCTGAATAACTTCTGGCAATTAGATGTCTCACCCATCTATTGATTGAAATTAATCTTCCTAAGGTCATAAGTAATGACTTTATTATTAAATCAAAGGACCTTCTGTTAGTCCTCTGGAAGCCTCAGAAACATTTGAATTTTTTATTCAAATTCCTATTGCTGTATATTTTCTTGACCCTATTCTCTCCTAGTTTTCCTTCCTACTCATCTGGGTATCAGCTGTGAAGAAACATTCTCCTTCTGCCTGATAGTATACTCCTATTCAGTGGACTTTCTTTTTCACCTGTGTTCTCTTTCTATGATATCATTGGTTCCCATTGGTTCAACTTTCATCCCTATGCAAATGATTCTCAAATATATGTATCTAGCTCCACTACTGCATCGCCAATTTAATTTTTATTTGAATGCCCAAGGAGCATCTAAGCCTCAAGATGTCTGAAGGTGCTTATTATCCCCCTCTCTACCAACTTCCTTTTAATTTTCCTATTTCCATCGTTGGTGCCATTATTCTTCTAGTCACCCAGATTTGCAAAATAGAATCCTTTCTCAATTTTTCATTACCCCTCTCATACACACACACACACACACACACACACACACACACACACACATATATATATATATATGTGTGTGTGTGTGTGTGTATGCACATGTATGTATGTGTATATAAATATATATATATATATATATATATTCAATCAGAGAATCTTGTTAATGCTACTACATCACGATTCCTCACATTTATGAAGAGAAAAGAACATACAGACCTAATTGTAAACTTAAATTCTATAGTTTCACATATGGAATTTTAGGAGGGATGCATATTGGAGTGGAAGACTGAGAAAATGACATTGGTAAAATTTATATCCCTAGACTATAAGTGAAACCTTTGATATTCTCAAAGATTAAAGTAGTCAACTCTGTATGGAAAGAACAAGGCCAGAAAGTCACTACAAACAAATTTTTTGATCTATAAAACTACCTGGAATATTGAATTTTTATGAAGCACTGAAAAATATCCCCTTTCTGTAATTAGCTATTCATCTTTTACTGAAAGAGTTAAAACATCTTCTTCTATTCTTTTTCTTTGTATTTTAGTCAACATTCAAGAGATGAATTTGTCCTGAAGTGCACTGAGATTGTCCTTCTCTTTTTTAATGCTAATCTTACTCTCTCAAAAGGCTTCTCAAATTTAGTGCAGTAAGAAATGATTCCAAAGGGTCCAGTAAGAGCAGGATGTTAGACTTTAGAAAGTACATTTGTGGATCTAAAATTTAATCAGCACAGGAGACTAGATGAAATGACTGAAAAGCACAAATGTGAAGAAAATAGAATATCCTAATTAAAGGAGTGCTATTTTTTTCTGAAAATAAGTATGCAAAACAAGAAATATCGAAGACAATTGCAAGCTTAACAGCTCAGAAAACCACAAGCAGACAATAGATCATAATCTTAGACTGCAATGATAGAGTGATAGTCTCTGAAAGAGTAAGCAGATAGTTTCATAAATACACCCTAATGAGATAGCTATAACATTAAGTTCAGTTCTGCACATTTTATCGTGGCACCTGGAACCCTCCTTAAATCTAGGCTACTGAACTGTATTCTGAATTCAAGACACATTGTATGTTTAGTTCAACTTTGACTCTAAACTAGAGCTCATGAGCCCCCATCTGTATGTTTTTTATATTAGTTGACAAAATCAATGACCAAAAATTAAATAATCAAAGAAACATGACAAAAAAATCTGCTTCCAAATAAAGGAAGCCTATTTTCCCAGACGTTTTCAAGAAGATAATTGACATATTCTTAGAATACATATGAAAGGAAACAAACATAAGGTTCTATGGACACAAGTGATACAAGTCCCATTCCTGATGCTGCTATTCCATGGCATTGGTCTAGTTATGGCATTTGTTGTTCTGCTATCTCTACAGAGCTGTGATGTATTTTTTTTCTGCAGTCTACACCATATTAATCTCAGCTGTGCATCTCTAGCGTGTCTGAGTTCTTCTAGGTGTGCTTTTCCCACTTCTCTCTTCTTTCTGGTAGATACCTCCACTGCTGCCCTGGTTGCTTAGCAAAGTACCTGATACATAGTAGGTATTTAAACATATGTATTCATTGATTGTTTTTTCTATTAGGTTTCTTTACTGTTCTTTGATGGGTATTTTCTCTGCTGATGCTGCTGCTCTCTAATAGCATCTACTGAATTACAACTACTATGCAACTTTTCCTCTGTAGAATAAGGGCTTACTTCTTTTAGCCATCTCCCAGGAGTTATGCCAGCCCCACAGAGAAAAACAATCAACCAAATCCAGAAGGAGCCTCAGACTTAGTTTTAGTCTGTTGTTTATTTTTCTTCCTTTCTTGTTGCTGCTACATTTCCTCATCAACTCTATTATTTAAATTATCTTGAAAAAAGACAATAAAATCTTCCAACTTTTTACTCTGTTACTAAGTCACTTTTATGAAAATGATCAGACCAAATAGAGCAATATGAAAATCAAAAAGGAAAAGTGGAAAAGATAGAAAAGGAATACATGACCTTTATTTTGCTCACCCATTGCTCACCAGAAACCAAATTTATATACTCTCTACTTTATTAAAAATATACAAGAAGAACATAACCAGAGGAGGAGGTGAGGAACAGAGTGTTGAAATCATTATTTGAAAAATCTGATTGCCTTTATGCTAGAGAAAGTAAGATTTAAAGGACTGATGAGAAAACTTTTTTCAAGTACTTTAAGAGAACTCATTAAAAATGGATTAGACATCATCATCTAGCTGTCTAGGCTTACAAACAAGAAGTCATCACTTACTCCTCACTATCTATCACCTGGCATAGCCAATATCTTGCCAAGAGCTCTCAATTTCATCTCAGCAATATCTCCCAAATATTCCCCCTTCTCTCCTCTAAGACTGTCACCATCCTGGTACAGGTTCTTATTTCCTCATGTGTGGACTATTGTAATATCCTTCTAGTAGTTCTGCTTGTCACAAGTTTCTATTTACTTCAGTTTATATTCAGTTTATCTGCCAAAGTGACTTTCCTAGACTGCAGGTCCAAACACAAGACCCCCTTCACACCTCCATTAAATAAACTGCAACAGGTCCCTATGACATCCAAGATCAATGAAAAATCTTTTTTTGGCATTCAGCGCCCCTCATGATCTACATCCCATCACACACATAACTTTCCAGGTTTTTTATACCTCATTTATTTAGTTGTTTTTCAATATATTAATTAACATTGTCACCATTTACATTAACAACTATAATTGATGCTATTTTTTGGTCATTACATATCCTGAAATGGGAAGAGAGGAGAAATAGTCTATCCTCTTCCATTTTTGCAATGATGATGTCAAAAGGGGCAGAATTTATTTAAAATATGTCAACAAACTTAAACTGAATGTTGCTACTCCAAATGTGAGGGCTTTATCCAATGAACAGGTGGTTAAGTAATTATCCTTAAGCAATGACCAGTGACAGATTGCTGGAGGAGCTGAATCATATCACTTTTGACATTCTTGGTATAAATTAAACAGAAAGAAAGAAAGAAATTGTAGCTTATCTATCCATAAATAAGAATTTGTTAAGTGATTAGTATGCTAGGCATTGTGCCAAGTGCAAGGGATAAAAAAGAGCAAAGTGACAGGCCCTGCTCTCAAGAAGCTTACAATCTAATAGGGGAGGCAACATGCAAACAAATATGAAGGGAGAAAGCTAGTCTAAATGGGAAATAATTAACAGAGGGAAGGCACTAGAATTGAGAGGGGTTGGAGAACACATCCTGCAAAAGGTGGGATTTTAATTGGGATTTAAAGGAAGTCAGGGAGGTCAATGTTCAGAGGGGAGAAAGGAGAAAGCATTCCAGGCATGGGGATCATCCAGAAAACTACCTGGAACCAGGAGATGGAGTGTCTTGTTTCTAGAACACCCAGAAATCTAGTGTCACTAGATCAAATTGTGTATGTCAGAGAGGGAGGTGTAAGAAGATTAGAAAGGTAGGAGAAGGCTTGGTTATGAAGGGCTTTAATCATTAAACAGAATGTTTTATATTTGATTCTAGCAACAATAGGAAGCCACTGGAGTTTATTGATTGAAGGTGTGTGTGTCTGTGTGTCTCTGTGTGTGTGTGTGTGTGTCTGTGTGCGTGTGTGTGTGCGTGTGTGATATGATCAGATTTGCACTTAAGAAAAATCACTTTAGTGGCCAAATGGAGGCTGGATTGCAGTGAGGAGAGATTTGAGGCAGGCAGACACATTAGCAGGCTATTGCAAAAATCTAGACATGAGGTGATGAAGACCTTCCCTTGAGAGGTGGTAGTGAGAGGAAATAAGGAGTGGGGGTATTCAAGAAATGTTGCAAAGGTAAATAGAGAGGCCTTAGCAACAATTTGCATATGGCAGGGACTGGTGGGGTATGAAAGACACTGAGGAATTCAGTTTGACTCCTAGGTTTTATTATCCTGAAAGACCAGGTGAAGGATATTCCACTCTATAGTAATAGGGAAGGCTGGTGTGAGAAGGGTTTAAAGGGAAAGATAATGATTTCCATTTTGGACATTTTGAGTTTAAGATGGGTACTACTTATCCAGTTTGAGATGTTTTAAAGGCATTTGGAAATTTGATATTTAAATCAGTAGAGATTTTGATGCAGGATAGGTAAATTTGAGTATCATCAACATAGAGATGACCATTAAATACATTCTAGCTTATGAAGTCAACAAATGAAACAATGTAGAAGGGGGAAGAGAAGAGGGCCCAGAGGGACGCCTTTAGTTAGAGCAGTTAGAGGGAGTGATCTGAAACAGGATCCAGCAGAGGAGACAAAGAAGTAGAAATAAGCAGAAAAAGTAGGAGAGGGTGGTATCTGAAAAAACAAACTAGAGAGAAGAGAACATCAAGGAGGAGAGGGTGAAAAACAATGTCAAAGGCTGCAGAGGGGTCAAAATACTCAATGAATATTGAGAAAATGTCTTTGGATTTGGAAGTTAAGGGATCATTAATAACTTTGGAATTAGGAGATCACAAACTACATTGTAAAGGGTTAAGAAGAGAGTGAAAGGCAAGTGGATGCAACTATCTTAGATGGACTTTTTGAGAAGTTTAGCTACAAAAGACAGAAAAAGATATGGGATGAAAATGGGGTTGAAAGAATCAAGTGTTTCAGGGAGGAGAAGATGTGTTTGTAGCCAGTAAGAAATTAGCCACTAGACAAAGAGAGATTAAAAATTAGGGAATAAGTGGAAATGAAAGAGGTGGCAATCTATTGGAGGTGATGTGTTGGAATGGGATCCTTTAAACAAGGAGTGGGATTGGCCTTGGAAAGGAGTAAGATAATTCATCAAATGAGTCAAGGGTGAGGGAAGATAAAGTGGCAAAAGGCATCTGAATGATAGGGCAGGCCTGTACAACATAAGGCCTGCAGGCTACTTGCCTCTGCCAAAGGATTTCAGGCATCATGTTAAAAATGTAGGGTTGCCATTGTGCACTCTCCTGTTTGTCACATGACCCACAGCAACCAACTGTCATCAGTCTGTCTCTGGTCCAACCTATGTGTGGCCTGAAGAAGTTTAGTCTATTTTAATTTTGGCTCCTACCTATTGCCAAGTTGTGCAGGTCTGTGATAGGAAATGAGGAAGAGGGAAGAAGAGGAAGCTCAGAGTGAGTGGCTTTGTCAGTCATTAAGTTAGTAAACATTTATCATTCATTTACTCTTTGCTAATCACTATGTTAAACAGGAACGATACAAAGAAGAGTAAAATAATGGCCTGTTTCATCAAAGAGCTAACATTCTAACTGGAAGACAATGTGCAACAACTACGTACTCAAATATATATACACACACACACACACATACACATGTGCATATATGTATACATATTCATATGTGTGTATATATGTATTTATATATGTATGTATATATGCGTGTGTGTGTATCCACACACACACACACACACACACACACACGCACACATATGGTAATCTCAAAGGGAAGCCATTGGAAACATGGGGCTGTAAAGACCTGTTAGTCTTTGGATTTGTTTCAGTTCTTGAAGGAAACCTGACTATCCAGGAAAAAATAGTAGAAGTAAAAAAAGAAAAGAAAATTTTAGGTGCGGGGAACAATATTCCACATGTGTGAAAAAAGTGCAGAATAGGAAGATGGAGTGTTGTATCTAAGTATTAGGATGGAGGTAAGAGTACATTGAGGGGAGTAAGAGAAAAAAAGACTATAAATGTAGGAACCATGTAAGCATGCTTGTTCTCCCTGGAGAAGCAAATAAAGAGGTAGGTAGAGTTGATTTTATCATATTTCCTTAAGCTACAAAAACAGTATTTCATGAGATATTTGATAATCATGTATTTCAACACTGAAGATGATTATTTGCAAGAAGACCACCACTAATGTAATTGCAGCTTGTGTACTAAAAATTCTTAAAGTGAATAAAATGGTAGAGAAATTTTATAAGGAACTTAGTAGGACCTTCCAATCAAAACAACACAAGCTCAGCTATTTGCTAAATAGTGGAAATAACAGGGCACTGTTAGGCACAGATATGAAGCAGCATTTCCAAGGCAACTACCTCCACAATGACTGCCATCTACTTTCATAACAGGATGGAGACAGCCCCAAATCCTAAAGCCCAGGGTTCTGGGAATAACAGCACCCACAAACAAACAGACCTGCTTTTAGCCCAGTTCCCATGGCTATCACTAAGGAAAATATCATAGTAGAGTTGCCACCACAACCAGCAAAACTTACTGACACATTGCAACAAATAGGCAGATAATCAGAAGACTCTTGAGAATGGAGCCCTTCAGACCACCAGTCCTGCTCCTAGCCCAGACCACACAGCCATCACTAGAGGAAAAAACCCCTTCGGAGAAGAAACAAATGATCATAACCAACTGTCTAACATAGGCCATCCACTTGGCAGTTAAAATATCCAAGTTGAAGTAGCAAAGCACACTGAGGGAGAGAACAGAGGCAACATACACTAGGAAAATCAAATCACAACCACCATCGTGACCATTATAGACCTTCAGACTTCAATGGAGATAGTCCAATAAAATGAATTTAAGAGAATCCAAGGATAAGAGGGCTTCTAGTATGGTGTGTACCACTATCATCTTTATAAGCAACTCATTTGGAGATGAAGTCTGACAAGTATTCAAAATTAAAATCTTTTCACCAAAGTCCCTGGCACTGTCAAATGGTTCAAAATTAGAAAATTATATGATTAAATATGTGTAAATGACAGTAAAGATATCTAATACCACTTGCTTTTTTATTGTAGCCTAAGGGCCATGGGACTTTTCCACTTGAAATGACAACGGGGTACTGGAAAAAACACATGTATCTATATATTACATATATAATATATACATACTATATATACACACATACTATATATATATATATATATATATATATAAAATGTGCATATATACACACATCTGTGGTATGTGTTTATATACATGCATGTATATACATATACATATAACTACACATGCATACATGTATGCATATAGTGTGTGAACATATATACATACATGTAAGCATGCATGCATGTAGACACACATATATTCTTATTAGAATCTGAACTCTTTGAGGTCAGGGACTGTCTTGATTTTCTATTCATATTCCCAGAATACAGAATGTTTTGAAAAGAGTAAACACTTAATTTTTTTTTACCCATACATTCAATCATTCATTTCTTCTTTCATCCACTTAAGCAAAGCAATCTCAAAAATGTGTGAGGATTGGGGGCAGCTAGGGGGCACAGTGAGTAGAGCACCAGCCCTGGAGTCAGGAGGATCTGAGTTCAAATCTGACCTCAGACACTCGATACACGTACTACCTGTAAGACCTTGGGCAAGCCAGTTAACCCCAATTGCCCTGCCAAAAAAAAAAAAAAAAACAAAAAACAAAAAAAGTGTGAGACTGAATACTGAAAGATAACAAGAAACTAAAACAAAATAAAATATAAATGACTTTCAAAAATATGGCAACAAATTATGTTTCTCCATCAAAGATAGTGAAACCATCATAGTCTCTCTGTTGCTTGTTGAAGACATAGAAATTCTGAGAAGAAGGATAGGAAAAAAATAAACAAACATTTCTGTTGTACATAAAACAATCATGATGGTACTGAAAAATCAATTAATAAAGTATCTTAAGGAAAGAAAAATAGGAAAGATCAGAAAAAAATCAGGTTTTATATGTTTCCCAAAAAAGGTAAATAGGAAATCATCAACATACCTGATCTTCCATTGGTAAAATAGGTTTATGAAGTTTAGCTACACACAAGTTGAGAGTGTCTTTTATTTGGGCATTAGCAAAAAACAAATTGTCTTTCCAATATGATACTTAACTATTTACTTTATCCTTACCATATCACAATTGACTGAAAGCTTTTGAGAATATAAAAATGCCATCTTGCTTATTGAATGTTCACGATGAAAAATATTTTAACTCAGTAGAACAAAATAATCTCTTACAAGCTCTTTAATAGCAAGGGTTCTCTCATCAAAATAGAAAAATCATTTCAGATTCCTTGGGACTATCTCATTAGAAATTACCCTCTGATAATAAACTATATGTAATACTTCAACTAGGAAGAGCTGTGCTTTCCAAAGTAATCATTTCTATGGTGGAGGAGATCCAGGTTCAGAACTCATTTTGAAGATTTTTTTGTGGCTTCCTGTCAATGGTTAGATCCCACTTTGCATAGGATTTCTATTGTTTTAAGGCCCAGATATTGCTGACCCTCCTAGAGAATATATGTAATCAACCAAAGGAGTTCCTTGTCCTTGCATATGTGGGGGGGGGAACACTCAATAAATAAAAAAAATATCTAAAAATAGCCAAGTAGTTGGCACTGTAGATAAAATGTTGGACTACATATGCTGCCTACAATATTTACTACTTGTCTGACCCTAGACAAGCCACTCAACAATACTTAGCTTTGACTTCCTTGTCTAAATTGTGTATAATAGTATCCCCAACCTTATAAGGATGGTTGTGAGTATGATTCATATAGCACTTTAGAGTCACTGAATCCTTTGATCCTTCCAAAAACCCTAAGAAATATTAGTATAATCACTTATTAGAAAAAAAGATGTTATGTAAGATAGCAATGATCACTATACACTAAGGAATGAAATGAGGACTCAAACCCAGGACCTACGATGATAAGCCCAATACTTCATTCACATTGCAGACCATTAGTACTGGATTCCACAAAAAAAATTATCAGGCTCAGTCAGGTTCTTCAGATCCTCATCCTTAGGATAAAGAAAAAGACCTAATACTTCTTCTATTCCTTCTCTCCATTCAATGGAACTTTGTATGTTATATTACAGGCTCAGCTTCTATATTGTGATTACAGTTCAGGCTGTAATACTTTTGATAACAGATGGTGTTGAAGGGCACTTAAATGAAAAATAAACTCAGAAGTTAGGTTGTTGTTATTATTGTTGTTCAGTCATTTCTGGTTCCATGTGACCCCATGGGCATTATCCATGGGGTATTCTTAGCAAAGATATTGGTGTGGCTTGCTATTTCCTTCTGCAGCTCATTTTACAGATGAGGAAACTGAGGTAAACAGGGTTAAGTGATGTGCCCAGGGTCACACATCTATCTGAGATGAGATTTGAATATATAAAGATGAATCTTCCTGAGTCCCAGCCTGACACTCTATCCACTATACCACTTAGCTGCCCTCAATTTAAGATTTTTCTTCTTTAGAAATTAAATTTGAACTTTCTTATCCAACTTTTCTCTTCACTGTATTTATACACCCAATGCTTCAGAATAACCACCAATCTAGTTGGTATTTTTCTCTATACATAGCATTTCATCTGGCTCTGTGACTTTATGATTTTGCCCTAGCTGTTGAGAGAGTGAGAGAGACAGAAAAACAGAGGGACAGAGAGACAGAGATTGAGAAACAGAGATGAAGATACAGAGAGACAGAGAGCACTGATTGAATGTTTATTATCTGCTGCATTCTGTGCTTAAAAACTATAAAAGCCAAGACACACAAAAAAAACTAACTCTCAAAGAACTTCCATTCTAACAGGGTTAGACAACAGATAACACATGAAATGGAGCTGTAAAGCAAAGACAGTGTGTTATGGTGGGTGGTCAACCAGGGAGTCCTAGGATTGTGATTCCACCATTGTAAAGTTCTGGTCCTAGAAGGAATTTATCAATTAGAGAAAGAGAACAGTAGGGGGGTAAGAGGGGTAAAAAAATTTCCAGAGTGAGAAGGCTGGTATATCCATATTGGAATGCTCTTGTTTCTACTTTTTTAGAATCCCTCTTTTCATGCTTCAGTCACTTTTATGCAAGGCCCTTATTGATTCTTTGCCCTCACCCCATCCAGTTAGCAGTTTTTCCATCTCACAGAGAGTGTTCTATATTTACTTAATGGTTTATTGGTAATATTAGCTTATCAGTATGTTGCTGACAATATGTATGACTCTAGGTAAGTCATTTCACCTCCATCTACCTCAGGGTCCTTGTCTGTAAAATGGGCAATATACTACCATCAACTTCCCAAGCTTGTTGTGGGAATTAAATAAGATGTGTTTAAAGTACTTTATCAATGCTAGTAATTTGGTTATTGTTGTGGCTGTCATTATTTTACATATATCTTTTATTAACCTATATACTTACATCTTTAATGTACCACAAGTACAGTGTGAGTTCCTCAAGGGCATGAGTTGTTTATTTTTTGTCTTTGTATCCTAAGCATCCATCATTGTGCATAACACATGATAGACACTCAATGAATTCTTATAGAATTGAAATGAACTGAATTGAAATGTCCTTCCTACCTCATGGTACATTTTTCTCATTATGAAGAAAAGCCCTTTGTGAGGCTTTATACTTGGGGGCTGTTATTATTCCCAAATATTAGGTATACAACTGCATAAATTTCTAAAACATAATGAGATTATTAGTCATAAGCATCATGATAGCCCAAATCCCTCCAGGCGTTAGCTGCCCATTAAAAGGTTAAAGGGACAATGTGTGTGTGAGCAGCAGAGTGATGATTAAGAAAGTTATGATTAAGCAGGTTGGCAGGCCATGAATAAGTGAAGGATGTGATCATAAAGAAGGAAGACAAATTGCTAAGGTTAGGACAATCTTGGACTAACAGTGCTTTTAACTAGGAGCAAGGAAATGGATGCTAGCATAGCAAAGATATTTAAAACTAACCTTGCCTTAGGGATGGCTGGCTTTGTCCTATTCACCTAAGATTATTTTATGGATAAAACTTAACCTCTGACAAGATAATAATGCCCTTCATTTTTTTGTTTCTTTTCAAAAATCCCATTGGTTTTCAAGAATTTGTGGAGGATTTCCCAAGTGCAAGAAGCTAATTCATCCTTGTGTGGATGTAGACATGCTGAGATTTGAGTCCGTCAGGCAAAGATAGAGATCCATGACAAACCAGTCAGCCTGTAGCGTTTATTTCCCCAAATGATTCATCTGATTTTATCTACAAGATGATATGAAGCATAGCCTACTCTCTGTGTCACAATGATTCTCTGCAGCTAAGGGAGAAAGCACAACAACCTCTGCTGCTTTCTTTTGGAAAGAACTACATTTTACTTAGTTAAAGTGTTAAAAGCAACAGTCATATTTTTCCTTTTAAAACCAAGGAAATATGTGTGGTATATGTCCCAAAATGATCACTGATGGATACAATATACTTTATATAGCAACACAAGGATTTTTAGATACCTAATTTTAATATCAAAAATTCATTTTGCTCCTCTCACAGTTTCAATACTTCAATTTCTTTTCTAGGTCTTAGTTATCTCAAAAAAAAAAAGTGAAAGGAGAGGACCTTTAATGTCCATTTTGTTGCTAGGTTCTTTGACTCCATATCTCTTTATTTCTTTCATGAGTCATCATGACCCCCAAATTCATTACCTGATGGTTAACCTACTAACAAAGAGCTTCTCTGGATTTAAATGCATTGGTCCTCAGATGTAAGACATACTATAATTAAAAGGCATTTGTCAAAATTTTACCATGAGCCAGATACAGGCAAGTGCTGGATCTCTACTCAACTCTTTATAAGTTAGAGAGACCTGATAGAAGTTATGTGCTGCTGGGACATCCTGAGGAAGTCTTATGGCCTCTCTGTGTCAAACTAAGGTTTCAAAGCATAACATAGGATAACTTGCGCTAGGTAGTTTGTATAAAAGCTGTCCTCTACAATATGTGCAAACATCAGGAGAAAGATGTCATCCAAAGAGCAAGAATGAGTCTTATTCTGTAGATGACCTCTGCTATATGGAAAGAAGAAAAGAAATAAAGAAAACCAAATAGAAAGAAGTATCTAGCCTATTGGCTCAACTCTCTGTCGAAGACTTAAGGAAACATATAGAATAGAATTTTGTAAAATCTGAAGCATGGAGGACCTGGGTTCTATGGTACTAAAAGTAATACTCATACCAATACGATAGAGGTTGTGACTAAATGTAGCCCTTTTAAGCCCTGATGAACCTTATCCCAACTCCCACCCTTAATTGATTCAGATTCACAGAGCTTGGTAACATTTACTCCAATTCAAGGTTTCAGGTATAGGTCTGAGTGTGATTTTCTAATGTCTTTGGCTCAATCACCTTTCACTGTGCTTCCCCGCAGTTCATAATTTAAGAACCCATTTAGTCATGCAGTCCTAAGTCACTTTTAGAAAGGACTCTTAATTAATTGAAACTTTATTAAGTTTATTAAATCAAGTCTTTATTGTACAATAGTACAACACAAGTATAAAGCACTTCCTTCCAGAAGTATGTGACAGTCCCCTATAAGGATATACAGAGAGCAAGAGAAAGTGAGATCAAGCCCAGAAATGACATTGACAAAGTGGAAACACACAACTCTTGTTGCCATGAGTCCTATTCTGTCATTCATGTGATACTCAGAAGGTTTTCCATAAGTGTAGTAAATCTATACTAATATGTCCTTGGTGGCTGATATGGATATGGACATCAGATGATCTAAGGATGTTCTAGGATATCAGTGGGAGGATAGGAAATCCAACCTGAACCCTTCAAAAACCCTGAGGTCCTCCTCTTGAAAAAGGTCAGGTGGAGATACTTGACCAAGACTCCAACTAAGGGCTCTCTTCTTCCCCATCACCAACAACTTCCTTCTTAGAAGGTTGAGACAGACATCATTATTTCTACTCGAAAATGTCAAATGAATGTATTTCTAACTATATTTACACTTAATTTATAGCTGACACCTGAGGTACAGAAAAGTTTCAATAACCTGCATGAACACATTTCTTCTATAATATCAGTCCAGTTCAAAGGACTTTTTAAACTTAGTCTGAAGTTTATGATCTCATCTGACTTAGAAAATGTAATTCATCTCATTCTGTGTCTATCCTTATGCCTTACTCTATATTTCAAAACCCTTTGATCTCCTCCCCCATTCTTTCCTTTTCTCTAATGAAAACTGGGTCCTTCTCAACAAAGCAAAGAAATTTCTTTATATTCTTGATCCCATCTGAAATTAAACATATCCAAAACATAATATATTTCTTTATAAATCCATACATCTTTGCAAGTTTTCTATTTCTACTTAGGACACCAACATCATTCATATCCCCAGGTTAAAAATTTGGAGAGATTATCTTTAACCCTCAACCCTCCTTCACCTCCATACCTAATCAGTTGCCATCTTATTGAATCTATCTCTGCAACACTTCTTACGTCTCTTAACTTCACTCATGTGGCCACTTCTCTTCATCATCTCTTATCTGGATTAAAGCAATAGGCTACTAATAACTCTTATTGGCTCAGGTCTCTTACTCCCAATCCTTCCTTCATATAGATGCCAAAGGGATATTCACAAATCATTTCATTCCCATCCTCAAAAAGATGTTGTTTCTCTCTGTTGCCTCTGGAATAATATAATACTACAATCTAATAAATATTTATTAAGTGCCTATTATCTGCCAGCCATTATGTTAAGTAGTGGGGATACAGATGAGAAAAAGAGAGCACCCAACCCCAACCAGCTAACAATTGTGAGAAGATAATTCACAAAAGGAATCTGGAAAGCTAGAGAGGGGTATTGATGATGGTGGTGAAGGTGAAGCCAAGAACAACAGTTAGTAGAAAATCAATCAAGAGATGACTGTGATCCTGAGCTCTCTAAAAATGGGGACCTTTGGAGGAGGTTTTTTTTCTTTTTAAACTTGTTGATTGACTGATGTGTATAGTACTATTATCAGAGCCATAATATCATTTTATACAGGTGGAAGAATGCTTATATATCATCTTGTCCAATGCCCCAAATTTAGAACAATGAGGAAACTGAGTTGAAATGACTTGTGTAAAATATTCAGGTAGTTAAGTGGTGCTTATTTTAATTCAAATGCAGATCCTTTAACTCTAAAAATCCAAGGCTCCTATCATATTATACTGTAAACTTATTTGATCTTCACACTAGACTTGCGAAGAAAGAGATAAGCAGGATGGGTAATGTTATTTCAATTACCTTCTAAGGCCCAGAGTGGTAAATCAACTTATCTAACACTATAGGGATATTAAGCAATGTAACACAAATTGTAAGTAGAAAAAGTAAAACTTGAAATCTTGTCTTCTGTTTTCCAGTTGAGTGATTTTTCTATTCTACTTCGTGTCATCTCTAAGGTTTCTGGATCATTTGTATAACCACATAAAAAGTAAACTGTTTATTGAGTTTTGTTGACATAGTGGATACTAAAATGCATATTGAAAGTGACAAAAAAGTTTTACAATATGAAAGAGATATATATTTCTAGCAAAAATCCACATTCACTTTTAAAATGGCCCTTAAATACACAGAAATTTTGTTTCTTGAAGTATAATAAAAGATCTTCTAGATTAAAAGGAGAATAGCTGTTTCTAATAGTATTATATTTGTTTCTTGCTATGATTCAGTCTAAACTGATTACAGCATTGAATACCTGAGGCAGCCTTTCAAAAGTAGTATGCTTGACAGCCAGAGTACTGTATCAGGAGTGCCGAGTTTATAATCTCAAAGAGGATCATAAACATGTCTGAAAGGTTCGGAACCGCCGGATATAAGAAACTCTCAAAGTAGAAGGCAGAAGAATCAAAACATTTATTTAGGCTCCACAGTAACCAACCCATGAACCAGAAGCCCCATTTTGATATGTTGATCATAATCTTCCAGGCCCAATAAGTACGCCTTGAAAGAGTAACCAGGAGGCTACAGAGAAACATGATTGCGTAAAGCAAAATCATGTTTCCCCCTTTTATGGTAATAAGATTACCCACTGGACTGAAGTCTTTGTTCAGCTTCCTCCCGTAGATCAGCTCTGCTACTGGCAGCTCCTGCCTCAGCTGTGTCTGAGTCTATAACTGAAGCTGCAACTGAAACTGACGATGTAACGGTCGCTGTAACTGACGATGTAACTGTCGCTGGCTCCAACCGAAAAAGGAAAGAGAGCTCTTCAAGCTGTCCTCTCCCCTCTTATAGGGTTTTTGACATCATCAAGCTCCGCCCAAATGACCAGGGCTGATTGGTTCTTGAGTTGGCCCCTCCCCCTAGGGTAGAGGTCAACACCTCCCCTCAGCCAGCCCCATGACTCATCACACAGGAAGTCGTCTGCTTCCCGGCATGCTCCCCGGGCCTCCTGCCCCGGAAGAGCAAGCCACAGTGTCCAGAGGCTCAATGAGGTAAGCTGAGTCATTCAAAGAAAACAAAGGCCATTCTGGTTACAAGTACACTCATCAAAACCCATTCATCTGTGCAAAATGGTGAGCAATGAAACAACTCAGACAGACAGATGCATGTGAATGCATACACACACACACATATACACACACAAACTCACAAACACATACTGACAGACAGAGACAGAGAGACAGAAAGAAAACAGAAAGAGACAGAGACAGAGAGAGACAGAGATGGAGAGAGACAGAGAGACAAATGGAGAGCCCACAAAAAAAGACAATCAATACCAGTGCTTTGATATAAACCAGAAGTCAGCAACAAGGGTTGTAGATTCCCTTCCCCTTCCTGGTGGGTTTCAACCTTAACTTATATCTGTTACTCATCATTCCAAGTGGGAGTCTCACCAAAATTTGGCCAATCACTCCTGCTGCTGAGAAATAATCATTTGTTCCAGAAAAAGGGGGTGGGATGGGCTATTTGTGAACTCTAAAGGGGAACTGGGACTTGGGTCTGAATATTCTTTTTTTTCAGTGATCTGACCCACTGTGATACTATCTTTTATTAATTTTCTTCCTCTCCTCCTCTTATGCAAAGAGGAGTAGTTATATCTAGTGAGCCAGATCTTTAAATAGGAAGGTAGGTAGATAACAATTAACCTAGAATTATACAGGAGGATTTCTGGTTGGACGAGATAAAATCAGGCAGTGCAAAAAGAAAAGGGAGCAGAAACCTGGACAACAATTTTGTGGTAGGGATGAGGTGAGTATGGTGTTTGAAGGAATTTTATTATAACAAAGGAGCAGAAGGATTTAGGGAAAGGGGGCACAATTTTCATTTTTATTAACCCAGAAGGATCCAGAAAAATAGAATTTTGGAACAAATAATCTTAAGAAACTTTAGCTTAAAAATAGCAAATTAAGTCATTATTCATTCTACAGGGTGTTCCTAAAGTCTGGAAACATAAGCAAAAGTTAATATTTTCAAGAAATGAAATGAATAAAATGTTTATTCAATTGGAATATTAACAAATGACATCTTCAATGATTCCCATCATTTGTGATGCAAAGGTTGAAGCACTTTGCAAGATTCATGTGAACTCGATGCAGTAACTCTACTTTTCCATCAATTGCTTATATATCCAGACTTTAGGAAAACCCTGTAGATTGGATAGAATCTTGTATACTAACTCTTGATTATCTGTAATTACATTTTTTTAAATTTTTGTGTTACTATGATTTTCTTTTGTGGATAAACTCTAGAAATAAATTTGAAATCTGTTCCGTGTTGCAGGAGGATTTACCCAAGAGGTAAAGAGCAATGTGGAATAAGGACTTGCACTTGTGACTATGATATTGTTTTTGTGGTACTTGCAGAAAGAAGAGAGCAAGTAATTAGGAATCAGTTATAATTGATCTTTAACCCAGAGAACCAAGCAATCTCATGGGCCATGATACAAGGAAGTTGTTCAAACTGGGATTTACAGATAATCAAGTGATAGGATAGAATTACTAATGAAAAACCTGAGAATAAAGGCAATATCCCTCTCCACCTGTATTGAGGAGATCATTCCCCAGGAATCTCACTTGACTCAGGAAGGCTGGTACCTAATGGTTCAAAAATTATACTATCATTGCCTCTTAGAGCTAGAAGGATCATGGAAATTTTTTAACCTAAATCCCTAATTTTACAGACAAGTACCTGAGGCCCAGAGAAGATGAAATGATGGGACTGAAAGCTAATTAATGGTACTATTGGGCTCAGAAACCAAGAATTTAGGACTATGTTTTCAGTCATCTGTAGGGCTAAAAATAGAATTAATAAACTTAATAAAATATAATTAACCATAACTAACTACAAGTAGCCCTAAATTTATCCATGGTTAATATTCAATTCAACAAACCTTAAGCACTTAGAAGGGTAAGGTATAGCCTTACATATTGGATTTAGAGTGGGAATAGGAGTAGACATTCACATTTGAAAAGTATTTTCATGCGTTGTCTAATTTGATTCTCCCATCCTTAAGGTAGGTAGGACCGGTGTGATCATTCCCATTTTACAGAAGAGAAAGTAAATTGTTTTCCCCTTACCCTAAGCATTTATACTTAGGGACAATGTCTTTATTCTTCTGATTTATATACCTTAAAATTCATTTTAAAATAAATATATCAATACTGTAAATCTTATTACCTGCTGTCAGAATGCCTTCCAAGTGATTAAATCAATTCTTAAATACTACCAGCGATGTATAGTTCATTTCTCCATTGTTCTATTTGATTTCATGGTTAACATTGAGTTTAGCCATTTACAATAAATGAAAATTGTATATATTTTCATGCAGTCACTGGAACAGCTGGTTGCTAAATAGGAACTTAGATGGTTTCCCAAATACCAGTACTGAACTTTTGAAATTAACATTTCTTTTTGTCTGAACAACTTGATAGTTAGAAAACCACATCAAATTTGGTAGCCTTTCAATTAGTTTTTTTTGGTGATGGCATGGCATTAAACCTTTTGATGAATGTTTCTTATGTTGTCTGTCATCTTGCTACATGACAATTTTGTTATTGTTAATCAGAAGAGAAATGAAAAACATCCAATGATCACCTGAAAGAATATCAATTACAATTAGTACCCATTGTGTTCAGGACACTTTTCTACCTTCCTGGGAAGATCTAAATTAGATAAAAAATGACTTTATCATTAAAGAATTTATACTTCGTTAGGAGTTAAGACCCAAGTAGGTCTTTCTCAGTGAGTGGAAGAGGAACTGGAGATAGAAAATTTGGAATTCAAAATTGAAAAAAAAAGTGAGACTTTTTATCTTACATAAAATCACATTATAACTTCATCAGATAGGTGTAAAGAAAAGTGTTAAATGGCAGAGAAGATTGTTTCCAACTGCAAGAAGTATGATGAAAGTTTCATGGATGAAGACAGATTAGTTTATTTTTCTTTTGTTAGTAGATGAAATCATGAGTGAGAACAGCTCAGATTGAAAAAATAATAGGGACAAACGAATGGTAGTAGAAGAGAGATATTTGTGGGTTAGAAAATGATTCATTTAAATAGAGTATAGAGAAATAAATGTATAGAAAGCAGTACCATATTCCAGGTACCATGGTGTAGCATTGAAAGTAATGCTAGCATAAAGCAGCAGCTGTCAAAACTACCTGGTACTGGCTAAGAAACAGAGTCGTGGATCAGTGGAATAGGATAGGTACACAACATGGAGAAGCAAATGACTATAGTAATCTACTCTTTGATAAACCCAAAGAATCCAGCTTCTGAGCTAAGAATTCATTATTTCACAAAAACTACTGGGAAAATTGGAAAATGGTAGGGCAGAAACTGGGCATAGACCAATATCTTACACCATATACCAAAATAAAGTCAAAATGGGTTCATGATTTAGGAATAAAGGCTGATACTATAAGCAATTTGGGAAAGCAAGGAATAGTTTACCTATGAAATTTACGGAAAAGAAAAGAATTCATGACACAACAAGAGATAGAGAGCATTACAAAAGGCAAAATGGAAAATTTTGATTATGTTAAACTGAAATGTTTGTGTATAAAAAAGCCAATGCAACAAAGATTAGGAGGGAAGCAGAAAATTGAGAGAAAATCTTTACAACCAGTGTCTCTGATAAAGGCCTCATTTCTAAAATATACAGGGACCTGAGCCAAATACATAGGAATACAAGTCATTCCCCAATTGAGAAATGGTTGAAGGATATGAACAGGCAGTTGCCAGAGGAAGAAATTAAAGATGTCTATAGGCATTAGAAAAAATGCATGAAATCAATACTTATTAGAGAAATGCAAATCAATACAACTCTTAGGTACCACATCTCTCCTAACAGATTGGCTAAAATGACAAAACAGGAAAATGACAATTGCTGGAGAGGATGTGGGAAAATTGGAACTTTGTTACATTGCTGGTGGAGTTGTGAACTGATCCAGCCATTCTGGAGAGCAATTTGGAGCTATGCCCAAAGGGCTATAAAAATATTCATACCCTTTGACCTAGAAATACCACTTCTAGGGTTGTATCCCAAAGAAATCACACAAGTGGGAAAAGGACCCATATGTACAAAAATATTTATAGTGGTTCTTTTTGTAGTAGCAAAGAATTGGAAATCAAGGGGATGCCCATCAATTGGGGAATGGCTGAACAAGTTGGGGTCTATGAAGGTAATGGCATATTATTGTGCTATAAGAAATGGGGAAGATATGGACTTCATAACAACCTGGAAAAACCTACAGAATACAATGCTGAGTGAGTTGCGCAGAGCCAGGAGAACATTATACAGAACCACAGACATACAGATTCTGTGATTATTAACCCTGATAGACTTTGCTCTTCTCAGCAGCACAAGGTGCAAAGACAACTCCAAAGTACTCACAATGGAGAATGCTATCTACATCCAGAGAAAGAACTAGGAAGTATGAAAGCAGATTGAGGCACATTTTATGCTCACCTTTTTCTCCCTTTTTTTCTCTTTTGTTTTTTTTTGGTTCTGTTTCTTCTTTCTCATGATTCATTCCATTGATCATAATTCTTCTTCACAACTTGACTAGTGTGTAAGTAAGTTCAATGCGAAGTTACACGTAGAAGATAAAAAAAATTGAAGACTTTATTGTTAACAAAAAGATGACAAAAAATACTCTGGGGGGGGCAGAGCCAAGATGGCAGCTGGTAAGCAGGGACTAGAGTACGCTCCGTACCCCAGTCCCTCCAAAAACCTATAAAAATGGCTCTGAACCAATTCTAGAATGGCAGAACCCACAGAACAGCAGAGGGAAGCAGGGCTCCAGCCCAGGACAGCCTGGATTATCTCTGGGTGAGGTCTATTCCACACGGAGCTGGGAGCTGGGAGCTGGGAGCTGGGAGCTGGGAGCTGGGAACAGAGTGGAGTAGAGCCCAGCCTGAGCGGCGTGGACCATCCAGACCAGAAGCTGGGCGGAGGGGGCCCTAGTGCCCTGAATATTTGAGCTGCGGCAGTTACCAGACCCCTCAACCCACAAACACCAAAGACTGCGGAGAAGGTTAGTGGGAAAAGCTGCGGGAGTGGAAGGAGTTCGCGGTTCCACTTCCAGCCCCAGGGGCAGCAGAGGTGGGGCAGCTACAGATGTTTTTACTTCCGGCTCCAGGCCCACATGGTGGGAGGAGTTAAGTGGCAGATCAGAGCAGGAGTGCAACAGCCTGCTGAAGATCTAAGCCCAGTCTGGACTGGGGGTTCTTGGGGAAGGAGGAGTGCGGCTCTGACAGAGCTGGCACCTCCCCCCCAAACATAGAACATAGAACTCGTTAGTCTACAAGCAGTCATACCCCACTGAAAAACTCAAGGGTCAAGTTAGTTGGTTGAGAATATGGCCAGGCAGCGAAAACACACCCAGATTCAGTCTCAGACTTTGGATTCTTTCTTTGGTGACAAAGAAGACCAAAACATACATCCTAAAGAAGACAACAAAGTCATAGAGCCTACAACAAAAGCCTCCAAGAAAAACATGAACTGGCCCCAGGCCATAGAAGAACTCAAAAAGGATTTGGAAAAGCAAGTTAGAGAAGTAGAGGAAAAATTGGGAAGAGAAATGAGAAGGATGCGAGAAAACCATGAAAAAAAAAGTCAATGACTTGCTAAAGGAGACCCAAAAAATACTGAAAAATACACTGAAGAAAACAACACCTTAAAAAACAGACTAACTCAAATGGCAAAAGAGCTCCAAAAAGCCAATGAGAAGAAGAATGCCTTGAAAGGCAGAATTAGCCAAATGGAAAAGGAGGTCCAAAAGACCACTGAAGAAAATACTACTTTAAAAATTAGATTGGAGCAAGTGGAAGCTAGTGACTTTATGAGAAATCAGGATACTATAAAACAGAATCAAATTGAAGTTTTAATGTCACATATATTTCAAAAGTTTTCATTTCAAGTATTTACTTTGTATATACCACCTAGTTTTTAATGCAATTATTTATACATTTTGAAATAGTAGAATGAATTCACTTGATTTCCCTATAATACTACTGTTTCTGAGTTAAATCCTTTTGGAAAAAAATACCAAAAAAGAAAGTAATGCTAGCATGAGTGGACAAATTGACAGATAGTCAATGCACTCCTGAATAATGACATCCAAGGGAGCATCAATTTCAGATTTTTTTTTCTTTACATAATAACCAGCAAGAGTCCCTGATGAAAAATATATTAACCACATTTTTTTCCTAAAGAAGAGTAAGAATTATACCAATATATATTTGAGCCACAGTGGGGACCAAGCTTAGACTCATCAAGCCAAAGAATAATATAATGGAATTAGGGAATCAAAATGCCCATGACATCACATAAATCTCTTTGGCCAACTGGGTACTTGGTTAAATTGGTAGATTTGGTTATACATCTAGTGTTTGAGTTTTCCAAGGTCAGGAGTGCCACTTATCATGCTTAGGGTTTATGCATGCTAGAATAGAGATGGAGGAAACAGAATTATCAGAAGAAATGTGGTAAAACTGAGTTATTTCTTGAGATCAATTTCTTTCTATATACATGTATAGCACAATTTGGTCTTAGCTATCTTTTCCCAAACTCCAAGTCTTTCAGAGGAGTTTTGAGTGAGCAGAAGTTGGGCAGTCACAGCTCCACATTAGAATTATTTTGGTACCTCCAAGGGATAATAAACTAGCTTTCTCTAATATCACTGGCTCAACCCCCACTGGTGTATGTGGGTCCCAATATTATCAGTTGAGAATCAACTGCTCATGCGCCTTTAAGTGTCTTTTAGTAAAAGACATTTACTAAGGTAGAATAATGAGGAAAATGGTTTCTTCTCAAAGTCCTCGACAACCTTTCTCATAAGCACATATAGATAAAAGGGCAAAATTTTCTCAAACTTAGAGATCATATGTGGAAATCGAACAACTCACAGCTTGTAATTATTGGAATTGCTTTATTCCCATTAGTGGGGAGCTCATGATGTTGCCCTTAAGCATGGTGAATTTGTATACATCTGTCCTTTATTTTAGATTCAGAATTTGCTGCTGGCTGATCTAGGTTTGTGACTAGGACACTGATGGAAAAATAGGAATTCTAGTATGTCTATACCCTGTGAAAATTTGAAGGTCCTCCTTTGGCCAAATTGAGGAATAAGAAGAGAACTAGGCAACAGAGGTATCTGTGCCTCTACTAAGTAAGCAGTATATCCTCAGGAGACAGTTCTAATTTCTTGTAATCAATTCCTTTATAACTTGTTTGATAATTTGTGCACAATCCTTGAGGTATGACCAAGCTTTCTCTGTTCAAGCACCATTCTTGTGCAATATTATTCCAATTCAAAGGGTTTTTGAAACTCAACTTGAGATCTGTGATTGAGTTAGTTGAGTAAGCATCTTATCACTTGCTTTAAGGTATATGAGATTGAGTAAATAAATCATTCCATCCTTACATATGAAACATTAGGACAGTGAATTATCAAAATTGAAACCAAATGAAAAAAAAATGAAAAATAAAACTAGGTCTTAAAGTTAGATATACCAAATTCCTATTAATTGAGACAAGGGAAATATTTTGTAGGTCAGGTGGAATCCTAGTGAATCTAAAGATTCATGCTAATGATTTGTAACAATATTGATGCTTTCACACTTCTTATTTTTGTTCCCTCCTTGCTTCAGAAAAGGGTATATATTTACATATGCATATGTGCATACACATATGTGTGTATGTACATATATATATATACATATATACGCATATATATGTATATGTATATGTGTATGTGTGTGTGTGTATATATATATATATATATATATATATATATATATATATATATAGAGAGAGAGAGAGAGAGAGAGAGAGAGAGAGAGAGAGAGAGTACTTGTGAAGGCTAGGTAGTCTTTCTTTGTGGCAAAGCAGGATGAGGCTTACTAAACTTGTATAATTTTTCCCTTTGTCTTTGGTTCCCTATAGATGTTGGATGTCTCCTTGTCTCCTTCACAGAATTATGTATGTGATTTCCTACTGTCCTGAGCATAGCTACTCAAGACTGACCAACAGAATTAAGAAGTAATATGGCATTCCTGACAGATGATAGCAGTTCTGATGGATATTTGTCAGGATAGATTTATTTCAACCATTCAAAATTATTCAAAGGCCTTACAAAACTCTTCCATATAAATTGAAAATTAAAGAAGAGAAAAAGAAAAGGAGGGAAAAGAGGAGAACAGCAGATAAAATAAATAAATAAATATTTTAAAGTGCCTACTATGTACTAGGCATAGCTTTAAGTACTGACTTTACACAAACTGACAAAAATTTATCCCAGAAGTACATTACATCTTTTGTAAACCATATATTTGGCAGTGTTCCAGGAAAATTAGTGATAAGCTTGCCAGTGGACATCATGCTTCACAAAAGATGATTAATTTCATACTTCTCATTTTGTCAAACAGAGTTCCAGTGAAATGACCAACTGTTAATGATAATCACACATTCCTATTGTGACAAGGAACCTCAGAAGTCATTTAATCCCAAGGAGGAAACCTGTATCAATACTCTAAAAAATCATTGGCCAGAGTCAACTTTAATACCTCCAAAAGAATGGGATTTATTACCTTCTAAAGAATTAATTCCACTTCTGGATGCTCTTACCTTTAAAGTCTTTCATTTTTTTGGTCCCAATTATTGCTTGCCTGTAACTTCCTTGCTTTTGTCCTATTTCTGTGTTAGGCAGTCAAATAGAAAAAAAAGTAAATCATTTTGCCATATTGGATCTCTTCAGATACTTAAAGGTATTTATATGTGACTACAGTTCCCCGAGTCTTCTCTTCTATGGGAGAAACACTCCTAATTTCAGAATTTTCCTTCTGACATAGTGAAAAGGGTATTGTAAATGTAGTCCAGGAAATCTAGAATGAAGTAATAGCTCTCATATTTAATATCTTTTATTATAAAGGATAAGCAATATTAACCCCTTCTGGGTCTCCATTTCCTCATTTATAAAATGGAAGAATTGATACCTGAATCAACTCTTTTCTATGACATGATGTAGTAGAAACAGTGACATATTGGAGCACCCAACTTGAACCTATATTTCTCTGACCTTTCTTTCATGTCCTACTCTTTCTTTTACTCCTTATGTTGTCTTAGAATAAGTCTTTGTTCTTAACTTCATCATCCTTAAAATGAAACAATTGAGAGTAGATTATCTCAGAGTTTGCTTCCAGCCCTAACTCTGTGGTCTTGTAGTACTAAATGGTATTCTTGAAAGGGACATGTGGTACAGGTCTTAAATGAGTTTACAAATATGAGCTATTACATCAAAGTTCTTTTTTTTTCTTCCCCTCTTCATGCTGAATGACTTCTAATAAGATTGTTACATTGTGTGGATGTCACTTCTAACCTTAACTACCTGAAAATAGAAACAGAAGCTGATATGATCCAAACAGATCATACCGATATAAGTCCTTCTGTATTCATTATCTATCAATGTTCTTGCAAGGTCTCTCTAACAAAGGGCTACCAAACAAGCAAGTAAGGGTAGGGGTAAGGAAGAGACCATGATTTCTTCTCTCTACTAAGGCACAATGGTCTAGAAATTTTGCTTCAAGGAGCACAGGAAAAGAAGCCCATACTGCTGCTGTTAATAAGCAGCAGATTACGTTCTCAGGAACCATATGAAATTTATAAAGAACAAGTTATACCCGACAAACTTGATTGCTTCTTTGATAAACTCACTAAATTAGTGGATAAAGGGAACAGAGTAGATGAAAACATATCTTGATCATAATAAAACAAGTTGATAGTATTTCACCCGCACAAAAAAAGCTTGCTTGAAAATCTAAATCATATTATCTTGGCTGGGCATTTTGTCACTGAAATTGAAAATTGAATGAAGAATGACCATAAAGAAAGGATAATGAAAAATGTTAACAAGGAAATCTATCATGTGCACTTAAAATGTTAATGAATATTATATAAGATTGGGTAAATAGCCTAGGTCTTTAATTTTTCACTTTGTCTACTCAATTGAGATGTGTTCTGAATAATACCAGAAACCAAAAATGTTTCATAAATATGGGGAATTTCATTGAAAGCCTGGAAATGGAGGAAAGAGATCCTAGCTAACTCATTTTACTGAGCATTACTTATGCTCACAGTCATATTTTGAAGTCTTATGCATTTGTTGTTAGATTTAAAGAAATATTCTTTTTTTCTCTCCTCTTGCTTTTTTTTCTTCTCCTTTTTCTTCTTTTCTCTGCTTTTCAATCTAAACCTATATCTTTCCTTGTTTTCATTTCTTTGGTTAACTGCTACAGTGGAAAGAGAATTGGATGTAGACACAAATGTGCTGAGTTTATATCCTTGCTCTGCCAGTAATAATAATGATGATGATGATGATGACAATGCTGATAATAATAATAATAACTTTTATATAGTTTTTAACACATGTCATTTACAGCTAATCACTTTACAATTATCTCATTTGGTCATCACAACTTTGAAATGTCAGTGTTACTATTATCCCCATTTTATAAATGAAGAAATTGAGGTAAACATGGATTAAGTGTCTTGCTGAAGGTCACACAGTTAGTGATTGAGAATGAATTATGAATTCAGGTGTTCCTAGCTCCAGGTCCAGTGCTCTACTCACTCTGCAACCTAGCTGCCTTTAGCTCCAATTGTGATTTGGAACTAGCACTTTTCCCTTTCCAGGTCTTTTTTGCCTCATGTGTCAAATTAGGAAGCTAGTTGGACTAGAAAATCTCTAAGAGACTTTTTGGGTCCAAAATTCTTTTATATTTTATCAATGAGAATGAAAATCAAGCACTCTCCTTTTGAATGCCAGATTCCTTCTAAAAATCTTCAGAAGAAGAGGATCCAGTGAAAATTAGAGGCTCAATATGGTCTTGAAAGAATATCATGAAGGTTGTTTTCAAATTGGGGCACCACATTTTAGTAAGGACATTGGAATTTGGCACACATTCAAAGGACGGTGACCAAGATGGTCAGGGAATTGGAGACTATACCAAATGATGTTCAGGTAAGTTACTAGAGATGCTCTATATGGAGGAAAGATAACTTGAAGATTACATTCACATCATCTTTAGATATCTTCAGGTGACTTTCAGAGAAGAAGGATTTGATTTGTTTTATGTGTAACTGTTTTTCATTCATTAATGAAGAAAATCAATGGTATCACAACTGATGCCTTGTCTTTCACATAAGTTTGATTTAAGTGAGGCAGAGTTACACAAAATTGTTAACTTCACACTATTCTAGAATCATCAAAGTTCAGCAACAAGACAAAAGTCAAGATGGCTCAGAATGCAGTGGATGACCTTGGGGTCTTTGATATCTGATCAAGCTCTAAGCACTCCACAGGCCCAGATTCAGCAACCTTCATGGCCATTCTAACAAACTGTTATCATACACCTGGCACATCTTCAAAAGCTTTGGATAGACATCTCCCTAACTGATGGATTTGAGGCCTGTCTGTTACCTACAACATGGTTTAGCCCATCTTCCAAAACAATATAACCAATGTATGGCCACTTTACATGTTATAGCTTCTTGGAGCAACAGGTAAGAGTTGGGTGAAAAGTGGACCCCAAAGGTGTAGGATCCAACCTGAAAATTTCTTAGCAAACCCTCACACCAGAGGTGCTAGTCTTGCTTCAATACCCTACACACTCTTGTTTCTATCTAGAGGAAAGAACAAGGACAAAAAGTATCAATAAAAGTGATAGAGAACACTTTTCAGGACTATGTAAAAAAATTTAAAATTCTGAAAAATTCTCTTTCCCTTCCTCCTCACTCTGTTCCTTTCTCCCCATCTTTTTCTCTTGTCCTTTACAAATGCACACACATACACACATAGATGGCAAAGAGGAATTCATACACAGAAAAAAAAAAAGTCTGTAAGTTTTACAAACCTAAAAATTGGAGCTGTCTTAAAGCAAATGAGCTAACTCTATAGCTAAGGAGTTTCTTATCACTGAAGGCCTTGAAATATAGTATGTGATCACTTTGTGGGAGTGTTGTAGATGACATTTTTGGTAAGGTACATATTGAAATATATGTTTTCTGAGTCTCCATGATTCTATGCAACAAATTTCACTTCATGATCTTCTCTGAATATCTCTGGCCTAAGGCTTGAGGCCACTTTTTCTCTGTCAGTCTATATTTTCTGAAATGCCACTGACTCTCCTTTGTTTGCTATCTATCACCCAGTTCCATAAATGTTCCTTAGCCTAGAGCAATAGGTGGTGACTGTCCCTCGTCAGTGTAATTTTGAATTCACTAATACTCAAAGGGTTTTTTAGACTTGTAAAGTTTATAAATCTCTTTTCCTCTGTTTCAGAAATTGAGACAAACAATGTAAGAAAACAATTAAATTTTAGATGGTATATCCCCAAAATCCCTCAACACTGGGGGTGGAACCAAGAGGGTGGCTAGAAAGCAGGGACTTTCTTAGGCTTTCCCCCAAGTCCCTCAAAACACACATAAAAATGAGTCAGAACAAATTCTAGAGCTACAGAACCCACAAAATTGCAGAGGGAATCAGGTCTCCAGGCCAGGACAGCCTGGATGGTTGCTGGGAAGGGTGTATCGCATGGCGCTGGGAGAGGAGCATAGCCAAGCATGGGTCACACAAGGAACAACCAGACCAGAAGTAGGTTGGAGCAGGCCTAAATTCCATGAATCATTGAGCTGTGGCAATTACCAGAATTCTCCACCCATAAGCGCCAAAGATCATGAGGCAGTTTAGTGGGAAAACTGCTGGATAGAAGTGACAGTGGTCCAGCCCCAGCCCTAGGGGTAGCAAAGGTGGTATGGTGATGGTGGTGGCAACAGCAGCAGGAAACTCCTGTGGCTGCTTCCAGAGCTCCAGCATCAGCTGATTCTGGAATCCCTGCCTCACTTGGTGGGAGGAATCAAGTGGTGGATAGGAGCAGGAATCCAAGGAGTGCTTTGCGGGCACAGAGTCAGGTTCTGTTGCTATGCCCTGCATGGATCTGGGCCACGGTAGTTGTTGGAAGCTTTTGGGGGAGGAGGAGCACTGCTGTGGCTGAGCTTGCTGTGATGGTGGATTAGAAGTAGCTCTGAAAACAGTAGCACAGCCCCTAAAGTGGGGACAAAGTACTGTCTACTCTACAAGCAGTTATATCCTAAATAAAAGTTCAAAGGTCAAGTAGTTGGCTGGGAACATGAACAGGCAGCGAAAAGAGACTCAGACTCATACTATAGTTTTTTGTTTTTTGTTTTTTTTTTTGCGACAAAGAAGATCAAAACATACAGCCAGAAGAATTCACCAAAGTGAAAGAGCCTACATCAAAAGCCTCCAAGAAAAATATCATTTGGGCTCAAGCCACGGAAGAGCTCAAAAAGGATTTGGAAAATAAAGTAAGTAGAGGAAAAACTGGGAAAAGAAATGAGACTGATGCAATAAAACCATGAAAAACAAGTCAGTGACTTGCTAAAGGAGACACAAAAAATACTGAAGAAAATAACAACTTAAAAAATAAACTAACACAATTGGCAAAAGAGCTCCAAAAAGCCAATGAAGAGAAGAATGCCTAGAAAGACAGAATTGGCAAAATAGAAAAGGAGGTCCAAAACACCACTGAAGAAAATACTACCTTAAAAACTTAATTGGAGCAAGTGGAAGCTAGTGACTTTATGGGAAATCAAGGTTCTATAAAACAGCAGCAAAGGAATGAAAAAATGGAAGAAAATGTGAAATTTCTCATTGGAAAACCTGCTGACCTGAAGAAGAGATCTGGAAGAGATAATTTAAAACTTTTTGGACTACCTGAAAGCCATGATCAAAAAAAAAGAGCCTAGACATCACCTTTCAAGAAATTATCAAGGAAAACTGCCCTGATATTCTAGAACCAGGGGATAAAATAGAAATTGAAAGAATCCACTGATCATCTCTTGAAAACCATCCCAAAAAGAAAAGTCCTAGGAATATTGTCGCCATATTTCAGAGTTCCCAGGTCAAGGAGAAAATACTGCAAGCAACCAGAAAGAAAAAAAAAAATTGAGGATTGTGGAAACACAATCAGGAAAATACAAGACATAGCAGCTTCTATATTAAGGGAACAAAGGGCTTGGAATAAGATATTCTGGAGGTCAAAAGAGCTAGGATTAAAATCAAAAATTACCTACCTAGCCAAACTGAGTATAATGCTCCAAGGCAAAATATGGATGTTCAATAAAATAGAGGACTTTCAAGCTTTTTCAATGAAAAGACCAGAGCTGAATACAAAATTTGACTTTCAAATACAAAAATCAAAAGAATCATGACAAGGTAAACAGGAAAGAGAAATCATAAGGGACTTACTAAATTTGAACTGTTTTGTTTACATTCCTACCTGGAAAGATGATGTGTGTAATTCATGAGAACTTTCTCAATATTAAGGTAGTCGAAGGGAATATATATAGACAGAGGGCACAGGGTGAGTTAAATATGAAGGGATAATATCTAAAAATAAATAAATAAATACAATTAAGGGGTGTGAGAGGAGTATATTCGGAGAGAGAGAAAGGGAGAGATTGAATGGGGTAAATTATCTCACATAAAAGAGGCAAGAAAAAGCAGTTCTGTTGGAAGGGAAGAGGGGCAATGAGTGACTCTTGCTCTCATCGTATTTGACTTGAGGAGAGAATAACATATACGCTCAATTCAGCATCTTACCCCACAGGAAAGTAGGGGGAAGAGAATGAAAAAGGGAGGAAGATAGAACCGAGGGGAGAGTCAGGGAAGAGATAATCAAAGGCAAACACTTTTGAAAATGGACAAGGTCAAGGGAAAAAAAAACTGAATGAAGGGGGACAGGATAGGATTGAGGAAAATAGAGTCTTTCACATCATGCTTAATGCGGAAGTGTTTTACATAATGACACTTGTGTGGCCTATGTTGAATTGTTTGCTTTCTTAATGAGGGTGTGCAGGAAGGGAAGAGGGGAGAGAATTTGGAACTCAAACTTTTTAAAAGTTTTAAGCCAGATGCTCAAAAGAAAGTTATTTTTGCATGCAACTGAGAAATAAGGTATATAGGGAATGAAGCATAGAAATCTATCCTGCCCTACAAGAAAGTAAGTAGGAAGGGGATGTGGGGAGTGGGGTGACAGAAGGGAGTGCTGACCAGGGAATGAGGCAATCAGAATATATTCCATCTTGGAGTGGGGAGGAGGGTAGAAATGGGGAGAAAATTTGTAACTCAAAATCTTGTGGAAATCAATGTTGAAAATTAAAATATTAAATAATGAAAAAAATCCCTGAACACTAACCTAGAGCACTGTTTATCCTTGCCTAGGCACATTAAGAAATCATATGATCCCATAGTCACACAGACCATATGTGTCTGGGTCAGGACATAGAGTTCACTGACTTTGAGAATAGCTTTACATCTAATAAACTGAATTGTTTACAGGATCTTTAAGATTAAATAAGTATAGATTGTGGGGCAAAAAGGTCTATTAATTTGGCACTTGTTTCATATTCATTTTAGGTCCTTCCACTTTTATTTTATGTTGTTGTTATTGCTGTTGTTGGTTTGTATGTGTGTATGCGCGCGCGCGTGTGTGTGTGTGTGTGTGTGTGTGTGTGTGTGTGTGTGTGTGAAAAAGGAGCTGTGGTATTGGAGAAAGAATGCTTGACTCCAGGACTTACAGGAGCTCTCTCACAAATTCTGTCAGATACCTCTACAAAAGTTAATCTGAGCAGATTTCAAAGTTAGAAGCCACTAATAGACTGAGTGTGGCAAATTTCCAAGGCAGGAGTGTCTGCAGAGTTGACATGATGGATCTGTGGGTTGAGAGAGTGCCTGGAGTGGGGAATTGCCCAGACCACACCAAAGTGGGAGCAGCTGAGGAACTCATCTAGCAAACTGGGAGGGGAGAGTGCTGGGTCCATGAAACTGGTGGTGATCCCCAGGCCCCTCAGGTCAGGACAAGAGTCTATCATAACTACAAGTAGGGCTTGCGGCCACAAGAGCAACTACTCCTGAGGGTTACAGCCCACAGTGTAAAAGTATGAAACTTGCCTTTTTGAACTTCCAGGAGCCATGATGACCAGGTAAAACAGCTCTAATACCTCCCTTCTGCACCCAGATAATACTCCCTTGGGAGGAACTTTGAAATAGAAGAGCCAGAAGTGGGGCTTCAATAACTGAAAAGTGGGAGTTCCTGAGCCTGAAGGGGGTGGAGCCAAAAAGCTTCAATGACAGGACTCCAGACATGTCTTGTCACATCCAGGGGAAGTGGCAGACACCAGCACAGAAAACTGCTGAAACCACCCATGGTGTAGTGAAGCACTAGGGGAAGAGTAGACTTCCAGCAGCCAGACCATCCTTCTCCCACATCTCACAAAACCAGAGAAAATAGCACAAAAAGCTATTAACTAGGCCCACAGTTGCCAGCACAAGAAGCTTGGGACAGAGCCCTCTGAGCCCCAGCAGCAGAGATCCACTTTAAAAGCCAGGAAAAAGATAACCAACATGAAGAAGCAATCCAGAAAACAAAGGACAATTGATTCTTTTTTATGGAGACAAGGGAGATTAAAATATCAACTCAGAAGAGGACAGCCTTGACACTATACCCACATCTGAAATATCAAAAGGCAATGTTAACTGGTCATAAGCCCAAAAAGCATTCCTGGAAGAGCTCAAGGGGGATTTTAAAAACCAAATTAGATAGATTAAAAAATGGAAAAAAATCACTGATGAGAACAAATCTTTAAAAATTAAAATTGGTGAAATGGTTAAGGAGGTTCAGAATCTAATTGGAGAATGAATCCTTGAAGAGTAAAATGAACCAAATGGAAAAGGATGTGCAGAAGCTAAAAGAATTAAACAATTCACTAAAAATTAGAATTGGGCAAGTAGAAACTGACTCTCTGAGGCGTCAAGTATCAGACAAATGAAATCTAAAGAATGAAAAAAATAGAAGAAAACATTAAATATCTGATGGGAAAAACAACTGACCTGCAAAATAATTCCAGGAGAGATAATCTAAGAAGTATTGATCTGCCAGAAAGCCACGATGAAGAAAATAGCCTTGATAATATCTTCCAAGAAATCATCAAGGACAACTGGCTCGAGGTCCTAGAACCAGAAGGCAAAATAGCTATTGAAAGAAATCACCAATCACTACCCCCCCAAAAAAATAGACCTCAAATTGAAAACTCCAAGGAATATTGTATCCAAATTCCAGAATTATCAGGTCAAGGGGAAAATACTGCCAGCACCCAGAAAGAAACAATTAAAATATCGCAGAACTACAGTCAGGATCATACAGGACCTTACATCTTCTGAGTTAAAAGACAGGAGGAATTGGAATATGATTTTCCGAAAGGCAAAGGAGCTTGGACTACAACCAAGGATCAACTACTGAATAGAATTCAGTTTAATTTTTCAGGCTAGGTGATGGACATTCAATGAAATAAGGGAATTCCAGACCTTCCTGATGAAAGGGCCAGAACTCAATGGAAAATCTGATCTCAAATACAAAACTGAAGAGAGACATAATAAGCTAAACTGGGAAAAAATTTGTTATTCAAAAAGGGAAAATTAATAACATCCTTATATATTATTATATTGTCTTATATATGTTATATATGTATAAGTCAATCTTGAGAATTGTACAATTATTATGAAAATTAGAAGGGATATACATAGACTGAGGGTGGCAGTATAATGTAAGTGGTGTGATGATAGAAACATAATTAAGGGGTGCAAAGGGATTATTCTGGGAGAGGAGGTAAGGAGGAGGTAGAAAAGGCTTAATTACATTATACCAAGAGGCACAAAAACATATTATAGAAGATTAAAAGAAAGGAGGAAAAAGAGTAGTATTTGAGCTTTATTCTCATTGGATTTGATTCAAGGAAGGAACAACATACTCTGATAAGTAAATAAATCAATCTTGTCCTAGAGGCAGTAGAAGGGGAAAGGTGAAAGAAAAGGGGATTGTTGGTGAGAAGGGAGGGAAGAAGTAGCAAGGGGAAAAGTGTAAGATAAGGGAGGGGTGTCAATAAGAAGGGGAAATTAAGGAAGGCAGTGGTCAGAAGCAAAACTCTTGAGGAGTGGAAGGAAGAAGGCAGAAATAAAAGCATAAAGAAAAGGGGAGAGGTTGGAGAAAAAGGCATAGATAGTAATAACAACTGTGAATGTGAATGGGATGAACTCTCTGATAAAACAGAGGAGGACAGCAGAATGGATTAAAAACCATAATTCCACAATTTGTTGTTTACAAGAAACATATTTGAAACAGGGGGATATACATAGAGTAAAGGTAAAAGGCTGAAGTAGAACATATTATTCTTCAGCTAAAGTAAAAAAAAAGTAAGGGTAGCAATCCTAATCTCAAACAAAGCAAAAACAAAGATAGATCTAATTAAAAGAAATAAGGAAGGACACTAAATCTTACTAAAAGGCACTATAGACATGAAGCAATATCACTACTTAACATATATGCACAAAGTGATATAGCATACAAATTCTTAGAAGAGAAGTTAAGGGAGTTACAGGAAGAAATAGACAGCAAAACTACACTAGTGGGGATCTTAAGCTTTCCACCAAACTCCTCCAAACAATTGTAAAAATGGCTCTGAACAAATTCTAGAGCTACAGAACCCATGAAATAACAGAGGGAAGCAAATCTCCAGCCCAAGATGTCTTGGATTGTCACTGGGAAGGGTCTATCAAACCATGTAGGGAGCAGAGTACAGCCCAGAGTGGGCCACACCAGGACAGACCAGGTGCTGAGGAAATTGGGCAGTGAAGGCTATAAAGCCAAGAATCACTGAGCTGTAGCAGTTACCAGTGTTATCGACCCACAAAAGGCCAAGATAATTTACCAGGTCAGTGGGAAAACTGCTGGATTGGAGTGAGAGAAGTACATGATCTGGCCCCAGCCCTGAGGGTGTCGGAGGGGGTGTGGAGGCAACAGCAGCAGCAGCAGCAGCAGCAGGAAGCTACTGTGGCTGCTTCCAGAACTCCAGCTGTGATTGCTTCAGGCCCCAGGACCATCTGGTGTGAGGAATCAAGCACAGGATAAGAGTAGGAGTTCAGGGAGGGCTTTTCTGGTGCAGAGTTGCCTGGGAAAATGTGCAAGCAGCAAAAGACTCAGATTATTGAATTTTTTCTTGGTGACAATGAAGACAAAATAAACATACATCCAGAAGTCAACAAAGTCAAAGGGCCCACATCAAAAGCCTCCAAGAAAAATATGATTTGGTCTCAGGCAATATAAGGGCTCAGAAAGGATTTGGAAAAGTAAGTAAGAGAAGGAGAGGAAAAATTAGGAAAAGAGAGTGATGCAAGAAAAAACAAGTCAATGACTTGCTAAAGGATACCCAAAAATTCTGAAGAAAATAAAACATTAAAAATAGACTAACCCAAATGGAAAAGAGCTCCAAAAAGCCAACAAGGACAAGAATGCCTTAAAAGTCAGAATTAGCCAAATGGAAAAGGAGGTCCAAAAGACCACTAAAGGAAATACTACCATAAAAATTAGGATGGAGCAAGTGGAAATTAATGACTTTAGGAGAAATCAAGGAATTATAAAATAGAAGCAAATAAAAATAAAACAGAAGACAATGTGAAATATCGCATTGGAAAAAAAAAACAAAAAACACTGACCTGGAAAATAGATCCAGGAGAGACAACATAAACATTATTGGACTACCTGAAAGCAATGATCAAAAAAAGAGGCTAGACATTATCTTTCATGAAATTATCAAGGAAAGCTTCCCTGATATTCTAGAACCAGAAGATAAAATAGAAATTGAAAGAATCCACCAATCACCTCTTGAAAAAGATCCCAAATAGAAAACTCCTAGGAATATTGTAGTCAAATTCCAGGGTTCCCAGGTCAAGGAGAAAATATTGCAAGCAGCAGAAAGAAACAATTTGAGTATTGTGGAAATACAATCAGGATAACAGATCTAGCAGCTTCTACAATAAAGGATCACAGGGCTTGGAATATGATATCACTAAAGGTGAAAGGAGCTAGGATTAAAACCAAGAATCACCTACCCAGTAAAATTGAGTATAATACTCCAGGGCAAAATATGGACTTTCTATAAAATAGAGGACATTCAAGCTTTCTCCATGAAAGCACCAGAGTTGAATAGAAAATTTGACTTTCAAATACAAGAAACAAGAGAAATACGAAAAGGTAAACAGGAAAGAGAAATCACAAGGGTCTTACTAGAGTTGAACTTTTTTTGTTTACATTCCTACATGGAAAGATATATTTGTAACTCAAGAAAACTTTCTAAGTAGACAAAGGGAAAAGGATGAGTTGAATATGAAGGGATGATATCTAAAAATAAATATATTCAATGAAGTGGTGAGAAAGGAATATATTGGGAGAAATAGAAAGCAGAGATGGACTAGGGTAAGTTATTTCACATAAAAGTGGCAAGAAAAAACAGTTCTTTTGGAAAGGAAGAGGGGGCAGGTGAAAGGGAATGAGTGAATCTTGCTTTCATTGGATTTGACTTAAGGAGGCAACAAGATACACACTCAATTAGGTATCTTTACAGGAAAGTAGGGGGAAGGGAATAAGAGAGGAGTGATGATAGAAGGGAGGGCAGATAGGGGGAGGAGTTAATCAAAAGCAAACACTTTTGAAAAGGGACAGTGTCAAGGAAAATTTGACTAAAGTGGGATAGGATAGCTTGGAGGGAAATATAGTTAGTTTCATAACATGACTGTTATGGAAGTGTTTTGCATAATTATACATGTGTGACTTATGTTTCATTGCTTGCCTTCTCAAGAAGGGTGGGTGAGGAGGAAAGAAGGGAGAAAATTTGGAAGTAAAAGTTCTAAAAAAAATCCTGAAAAAAAGTTGTTTTTACATGCCACTAAGAAATAAGATATACAAGCACTGGGGTATAGAAATCTATCTTGCCCTACAAGAAAGTAAGGGGACAGGGGTTGGGGGGACAGTGGGGTGAAAGGAAGGAGGGCAGAGTGGGGAAAGAGGCAATTAGAATATATGCCCTCTTGGGGTGGGTTAAGGGTAAAAATGAGGAGAAAATTTGTAAAAAAAATCACGTGGAAATCAATGTTGAAAATTAAAAATAATTAAAGAAAAGGAAAATGAAAAAAAAAACTGTACTAATGGGGGATCTCCCTCAATCTCTACCTCTCTGAACTTGAGAAATCTAACCTCAAAATAAACAAGAACAAAGATAAGGAGGTGAATAGACTTTTAGAAATGTTAGATATGATACACCTCCGGGGGGGCGGGGAAACTGATGTCGATAAAAAGAAATATACCTTTTGCTCAGCAGGACATGACACACATTCAAAAATTCACCATGTAAAACAGCATAAAAACCTTACAATCCAGTGCTGAAAGGCAGAAAAATGTATCCTTTTCAGATCATGATGTAACAAAAATTATTTGAGTAAAGTACTATGTACAGATAAACTAAACATTAAGTGGGAATTAAATAATCCAATCATAAAGAAAAAATCCTAGAAGCAATGACTAACTTCATTCAAAAGAGTGACAATAATAAGACAAAATAACAAAACTTATGGGATGAAGCAAAAGCAGTTCTAAGGGGAAGTTTTATATCTGTAAATGCTTGCATTAATAAAAGAGATGAAAAGGAGATCAATGAATTGGACATTCAAATGAAAAAGCTACAAAAAGAACAAATTGAAAATCCCCAATTAAATACCAAATTAGAAACACTGAAAATGAAAGGCGAGAGTAATAAATTCAACTCAAGAAAACTTTAGAACTAATAAATGAAACAAAGAGCTGGTTTTATGAAAAAAAAAAGTTGATAAACCTTTGGTCAATTTGATTTCAAAAAAAGAGAGAAGAAAACCAAATCACCAGTATCAAAAAAGAAAAGGGTGAATTCACCTCAAATGAGAGGAAATTAAAACAATAATTAGTAATTATTTTGCCTAATTGCATGCCCATAAACTTGACACCTTAGGAAAATGTATGAATACATAGTTTGGTTTAACAGAAGAGGAAATAAAATACCTAAATAACCCCATCTTAGAAAAAAAAATTGAGCAAGAAATCAATGAATTCTCTGAGAGGAAATCTCCAGGGCCATATGGTTATACCTATGAAATATATCAAATATTTAAAGAAAAAAATAATTCCCCTACTTTATAGACTATTTGGGAAAATAAGGGAAGAAATAGTCATATCAATTTTTTTTATGACACAAATATGTTACTAATACCTGATGCGGGAAGAGTCAAAACAGAGAAAGAAAATTATAGATCAATTTTCCTAATGAATTCTGATGCAAAAACTTTAAATAAAATATTAGTAAAAAGGGTTCAACAACTTATCACAAGCATAATAGATTACGACCAGGTAAGATTTATTCTAGGGATACGAGGCTTGTTCAATATTACAAAAACTATCAACATAATTTATTATATCAAAAACAAAACTAGCAGAAACTATATGATTCTCTCAATGGATGCAGAAAAAGTTTTTGACACAATACAATACCTATTCCTATTAAAAACACTAGAAAGCATAGGGATAAACAGAGTCTTCCTTATAATTATGAATAGTGTCTAGCTAAAACCATCAACAAGCGTTATATGTAATGGGGATAAGCTAGGTACATTCCCAATAAGATCAGGGGTGAAACAAGGATGTCCATTATAACCCCTTTTATTCAGTTTGTGCTAGAAATCTTAGCTTTAGCAATAAAAGAAGAAAAAGAAATTGAAGGAATTAGAATAGGCAAGGAAGAGATTAAGTTATCACTCTTTGCCCATGATATGATGATTTGCTTAGAGAATCCTAGCGAATCAAGTAAAAAACTACTTGAAATGATAAACAACTGTAACAAAGTTGCAGGATAAAAAAGAAACCCACATAAATCCTTGGCATTCCTATATATTACTAAAAAAGCCCAACAGCAATAGATAGAAAGAAAAACTCCACTTAAAGTTATTGTAGACACTATAAAATATTTGGGAATCTACCTGCCAAGAGAAATCCAGGGCCTATATGAACGCAATTACGAGCCATTTTTAACACAAATAAAGTCAGATCTAAATAAATGGAAAAAAATCAGTTGTCATGGTTAGCCTGAACTAATACGATAAAAATAAAAAATTTACCTAAATTAATTTACTTAGTGCCCTACCTAAAAATTATTTTGCAGAGCTAGATAAAATAACAAAATTCATCTGGAAGAACAAAAGGCTCAGAATAGGAATTAATGAAAAGAATTGCTAGGGAAGGTGGCCTAGTGATAACAGATATTAAACTGTATTATAAAGCAGCAGTCATCAAAACTACTTGGTCCTGGCTAAGAAGCTGATTGGTGGATCACTGGAATAGGTTAGGTACACAAGACGCAGTACTCAATGACTATAGCAATCTACTCTTTGATAAACCCAAAGAATCCAGCTTCTGGATTAAGAATTCACTATTTCACAAATAAACTGCTGAGAAAATTGGAAAATGGTATGGCAGAAACTGGGCATAGACCAATATCTTACACTGTATAACAGAATAAAGTCAAAATGGGCTCATGATTTAAGAATAAAGACTAATACTGTAAGCAAATTGCAGGAGCAAGAAATAGTTTACCTGTCAGATTTATGGGAAAGGGAAAAATTAGTGATGCGACAAGAGATAGAGAGCATTGCAAAATGGATAATTTTGATTATGTTAAACAAAAAAGTTTTTTTTTAATAAACAAAGCCAATGCAATAAAGATTAGGAGGGAAGCAGCAAATTGGGGAAAAAAAATCTTTATAACCAGTGCCTCTGAAAAAGGCCTCATAACTCAGATCTGCAGGGTACTAAACCAAATTTATACATATACAAGCCATTTCCCAATTGAGAAATGGTCAAAGGATATGAACAGGCAGTTTTCAGAGGAACAAAATAAAGATATCTGTAGTCATATGAAAAAATGCTCTAAATCACTATTGATTAGAGAAATGCAAATCAAAATAACACTTAGGTACCACATCTCTCCTGTCAGATTGGCTTACATGACAAAGCAAGAAAATGATAAATTCTGGAGAGGATGTGGGAAAATTAAGACATTGTTACATAGCTAGCAAGTATGGATGAATCAAGTGAGGGTTAAGGATTGAGGAAACATGAATATATATATATATATATATATATATATATATATATATATATATATATATATATATATATATATGTAATAAGGAAGGTCCCAGTAGATGGAGAGATTGAAGATAAGTGAGACAGTGGGGAGGATGGAGGGAAAAGTCTTTTGGAGATGATGGGATTGAATGAAATCACTCGTGGAAAAGTGTTTCTTTTGGCAAGAGAAGGGACTTCTCTTCATTTGAGATAGGAGTGAAAGAGAAGATAGTAGTGGAAAGCATCAGAGTGTTGTGAGATGAGGAGGAAAAGAAAAGAGGGAGCTCACAGGAAATGGTTTGCACTTTTAAAGGGAGTAAGAGGTAAGGTTCTCCATTTTGTATTGTGGGAAGATGTGGAAGGCTTGGAAAGTCATGCAAAGGTGTGGAGAAGATGCCCCGGTAAGTAGGACAGTAAATCAAATAGGGATATATGGAAAGATTGCCTTACTACATTGAAATCCCAGTTGAGATTGTGCAAAATCAATTTGTAGTGGCCTCAGTCAGCAGAGTTTTGTGATTTTATGCATCTTCATTCAGGGGCACCTGAGCAGGAAAAAAAGCATTTGAAGATATTTGAGTTAAGATCAGAGAAGGGAGAAACATAAATGATTTTAATTATATTGTACTATTACACAAAAAGGAGAAAGAAGGAGACTTTGGGAAATAGATTGGAACCCTTGTACATGGGCATGCATATTTCATTTAGTGTTAGGGTACTTCAGTTATCCAGAAAGCTATTGGCCTTATCTCTAGTAAAAACAAAGCAGCTGCTTTCTTAATCTTAGCAACAACAAGGAAGAATACTCTGGACTTGATTCTCAGTAAAAGGAAAGGAACTGGTTGAAGGGTTGAGTATTATAGTAAGGCTAAATAAAATAGAATTTCACTCTCACATTTTTCAAAAAAATTACTAATATATATATACATTTAAATTTTCTAAAAGCTTTATAGATATTTTCTCATTGGCTTCTCACAACCACCCTTGGATGTAGGTGTTATTATCCATATTTTACAGATGAGGATACTGAGGCAAATAGTGTTTTTTTTCCGTGACTCAAATAATTTTTATATGAGGATAGATTTGAATGGAGTTCTTTCTGACTTTAAAACCAGGACTAAGTCTACTTCACCACCTAGTCCAAATTCAGTGTTTGAGTTTTGTTTTTGATAGAGAAGTAGATGATGTCTAGGACTAGTAATTTATGTACTCTACATTTAGGAAAGAAGATCAGATACGGTTCATAGGAAAGATGGACAAGACCCAACAGATTAAAACTCTGCCAGGGAAATCAGTTCAGGAGGCAGCAGATAGGCTCATGAGTAAAATTGTAAAGACACAAAGAAAAAAAAAATTACAATGAAGAGGAAAAAATAGAGTAAGTTAAAGAGGTAGGAATGTGTGCACAGGGATATCACTACAAGGCTTAGGTTTTTGAAAAATGAAATGTACTGAAGAAGCAATCAAGAATAGGCAAAAAAAAAGGATGGCTATATGAGAATGGTACAATATCTTGAAAGGTATGAATGATTGAAAAGGCTGGTGAGGAAAACTAAGGACAAGGATTTTCACTCTTTGCCTTGTATTTTTTAAAATTATAAAGAGAAAGAAGGATCAACGAAAAGATAGCACATTTGCTTGAAGATAGGTAACTCAGATTACTGAGGGCTGTGATGACAGAAACCAAAGAGAGGTCACAGCTACTCAAATCTTACTTCACTTCCATTTTGTGAGCAAATGAGAGAGGCTTTTCTTTGGAAATAATTGAAAAAAAATACATGACTGGTAGTTCCAATCCAAGGAAAGGGTAAGAGAGCTAGCCAATTTTCTTAGATGAATTGTCTGTTGTGATACTAAAAGATTTAGATAGGCTAACATAGTGGTGTAAAATTCAGATAAAGGTGTGAGTGTGGGGAGAGTACTAAGCCATATATAAAGATTCCTCTAGGCTGCATATAGGCTTAAAATGTAATATTATCTGTGTTTTCCTTGTAATTGCATTTTTTTTGTAAACACTTCCTAACTACATTTTAATCTGGTTTAGGTGACATGAGTGCTTGACAATTATGGTTTAGAGCAGTAGGATTAATTGAATATAAATAAACCCAATAGGAACTAATATAAAGTCTCACAATCAGGTACCAAAATCAGTTTCCCAAGAATAATATGTGAGAGATTTGTTTAGATGGCAGTTGTTCTGGTGGTAAAAGTTAAAAAGGACACTTAGTAGATTACAAACCTGTAATGAGTAAGGGTTGTATTCAAGCAGCCAGACCACTAATTTTTATTGAAATACATAACTTTAAGCATCATGGAGGTCATAGCCCCATTATACTCTCTCCTTTTGCACTGAAAATAAAGAGTATTATCTTCAGTTCTGGAAATTAACATTGAAGAAGCACATAGATAAGCTGGAAAATCCAACAAGAAAGAACCAGGGTAGTAAAGAGAATCTGTAGCGCCAATTCAATACCCACTGCAGCTGCTATGATTATGCTGGTGTAATTCTAAATCACAAAATAAAACAGACTGTCTGTCTTCATGGAAGACAGAACCAAAACATATGTTCCAATACCAGAAAACCAAATCCATCATAGCAACAAAGAAATCTATATACATTATCAATGTCGAGAGCACCAACATCCTCAAGCCTTCCCTCCATTAGTGCCTTCCCACAAATGAACTACCTTAAGCAAAATCACTTCCTGTCCCACTCATGCTAGTTCCTCTGCCTGCTCTCTCCTTCCCAGCTCTAACTGCTCTGACTCACTTCCTGCTTCATTCCTTCCTGCTCCACCCATGTGACTCAGGCTCATGTGATGTAGACAGGTCACATGAATGTATTATTGATGTGAAAGATCTTTCCATTTTCAATAAAAATACATTAACAGGGGGATGGAACCCAGATAGTACTTCAAAAGGAAGGAAATACCAGAGCTCTCTCACAAGTTCTGTCAGATAATCTAAAAAAGTGAATCTGAGTGGATTTGAGAGAGTTAGAAGCCACTTGCACACTGAGATGGGTAGGAGCTCCAGGCACACAGATTGGCAACAGACCAAACCAACCAGGAACAGCAGAGAAATCCAGCTAGCATGCCAGTCTGGGAGAGTGCTGGGTGAGCAAAATGCCAGAGCAGGAACAGGCTCAGGGTGGAAGTACTGGCTATGGCCATGATCAAGCCCTAGGCCTCTCAGCCCAGGACTGAAGTCTGTATGAGCATGGAGCCTGCAGCTGTGGGAGCTACCACCCCACAAACCTCCAACCTACAGTGTAAAGGTTTCAAACTTGCCTTCTTGGACTCCCAGTAGCCAGGATGTACAGGTAAAATGGCTCATATCCCTCCCTTAAATAAACCCAGAGAATAAAACCTCAGAAGAAACAGAGGAACCAGAAGTGGGGCTTCAGTAGCAAGAGAAGTGAGGGATAGGTGTCTACCTGTGGTGGTGGAAGGAGACCAGTGCAGGAAGAGAGGTGTCCCAGCAGCCCTCACCTTAGCAGAACAAGAAGAGTAACTGAGCCCCAGGGGGTGGACCTAACTAATGTCAACACCAGGACCCCAGACTTGGCTTTGCACAGCCAGAGGAAGTGGCAGACAACAACACAGATACGTGTTGAAACCACCCTTGCTGTAGAGAAGTCCTGGGGAAGAGGAGACTCCCAGCAGGCAGACTACCCCTTCCCCACACCTCAGGAAACCAGAGGCCATAGAACATAAAGCTACATCTCAACACAAGAAAATTGGGACGGAGCCCACCAAGCTTCAGAAACAGAGATACACTTCAGAAACCAGGAGGGGAAAAATAAATGCCATGAAAAAGAATTGTAAGAAGCTTTGAAAGATGATTGACTCATATTGTGGAGACAGGGAAGACCAAAATACCCATTCAGCAGAGGACAGCATGGACACTACACCCACATCTGAAACCTCAAAAGGGAAAGTGAACTGGTCTCCAGACCAAAAAGCATTCCTGGAAGAACTCAAGGAGGACTTTAAAAAACAAATTAGGGAGGTAAAAGAAAGAATTGAAAAACAATTTCATTGAGGAAAACAAATTTTTAAAAGGCAAAATTGAGGAATTGGTTAAGGAAAATCAGAATATAAATGGAAAAAAAAATATGTCTCATTGAAAAGTAAAATCAACCAAATGGAAAAGGAGACAGAAAGGACAAAGGAAGAAAACAAAACATTAAAAATTAGAATTGGGCAAGTAGAAGCTAATGACTCTATGAGACAACAAGAATCAATCAAACAAAATTGAAAAAAATGAAAAAAATAGAAGAAAACAAGAAATATCTGATTGGAAAAACAACTGACCTGGAAAAGAGATCCAGGAGAGACAATCTAAGAATTATTGGTGTACCTGAAAGCTATGATGAAAAAAAGGAGGCTGGAAAGTATCTTCCATGAAATCCTTAAAGAAAACTGCCCAGAAGTCCTAGAACCAGAGGGTAAAACTGTCATAGAAAGAATCCATCAATCACCCCCTGAAAAAGATCCCAAATTGAAAACTCCAAGAAATATTATAGTCAAATTCCTTAACTACCAGGTCAAGGAGAAAATATTTCAAGCAACTAGAAAGAAACAATTCAAATATCACAGAAATACATTCAGAATCATGCAGAATCTTTCAGCTTCTACCTTAAATTAAAGGAGAAATTGGAATCCAATATTGTGAAAGGTGAAGGAGATGGACTACAACAAACCCAGCAAAACCAGGCAAGGAGATGGACATTCAATAAAATAAGGGAATTCCAGACTTTCCTGATGAAAAGGCCAGAGCTCAATGGAAAATTTGATCTCCAAATACAAAACTCAAGAAAGACATAGAAACGTAAATGGAGAAAAAAATCTCTGGTTAATCAATAAGGCTATTGAATTACATCCTTATATAGGACTAATTTATTTTATATATGTTTGATATATATATATATATATATATATATATGTATATATATATATATATATGTCACTTTTGAGTATAGTATACTTATTGGGACAATTGAAAGGGATATTCATAGACTGTGAATGTCAGTATAAAATAACCAATATAATGATAAAATATAATTATGATGATATAAAAGAATGGTTCTGGGATAAGAGGTAAGGAGGGAGTAGAAAAGGGTAAATAACATCACATGAAGAAGCACAAAAACATATTGTAGTAGAGCGAAAGAAGGGAGGGAGATGAGCAGTATCTGAACTTTACTGTCATCGGATTTGGTTCAAGAAGGGAATGACATTCACTGATAAGTACAGAAATCTAACTTGTCCTACAGGCGGTAGGAAGGGAAAGGGGGAAAAGAGGGAGGGGAGTAGTCAGGAGGGAGGGAAGAAGTAGAAAGTGGAAAATGAGAAGAGAAGGGAGGGAAATCAAGAGGGAGGGTAAATTGAGGAAGACAGTGTTCAAAAGCAAAATTTGGTGAGCAGTGGAAGGGGAAAGGGAGAAATAAAAGCATAAACAGGTGGGAAATAGGATGGAGAAAAAGGCACAGATAGCAATCATAACTGTGAATGTGAATGGAATGAAATCTCCCATAAAAAGGAACTGGATGGCAGAATGGATTAAAAACCATAATACTACGATATGCTGTTCACAAGAAACACATTTGAAATGGGGGATACACACAGGGTAAAGGTAAAAGGCTGGAGTAAAATATATTGTGCTTCAGCTAAAGTAAAAAAAAAGAAAGCAGGGGTAGCAATTCTAATCTCAGACAAAGCAAAAGCAAAAGTAGATCTAATTAAAAGAGATAAGGAAAGACACTACATCCTGCTAAAAGGCACCATAAACAATGAAGCAATAACATTAACATATATGCCCCAAGTAATATGGCATGCAAAGTCTTAGAGGAGAGGTTAAGGTAGTTACAGGAAGAAATAGACAGCAAAACCATAATAATGGGAGACTTCAAACACCCCCTCTCTGAACTTGATAAATCTAACCTCAAAATAAACAAGAAAGAAGTGAAGGAGTTGAAAAGAATTTTAGAAAAGGCAGATACCATAGACCTCCAGAGAAAACTGAATGGGGATAGAAAGGACTATACCTTTTCTCAGTGGTACATGGCACATGTACTGATCACGTACTAGGACATAAAAACTTCACAATCCAATGCAGAAAGGCAGAAGTAGTCAGAGCATCCTTTTTGGATCACGATGCAATAAAAATTATTTGTAATAAAGAATCAGGGAAAAATAAGCTTAAAATTAATTGAAAATTAAATAATCTAATTGTAAAGAATGAGTGGGTCAAAGACCAAATGAGAGAAACAATAACTTCATTCAAAAGAATGACAATAATGAGACAACATAACAAAACTTATAGAATGCAGCAAAATTAGTTCTTATATCTTATATCTCTAAATCCTTTACATGGATAAAATAGATTAAAAGAAGATCAATGAATTGGTTATGCAACTGAAATAGCTAGAAGAAGAACTAATGAAAATCCCCAACTAAATATCAAATTAGAAATACTGAAAATGGAGGAGAGATTAATAAAATTGAAATCAAGAAAACTATTGAATTAATAATTGAAACAAAGAGCTGGTCTTATGGAAAAAAATAAAATTGATAAACCCATGGTCAATTTGATTAAAAAAAAGAAAGAAGAAAATCAAACTACCAGTATGAAAAATGAAAAGGATGAATTCACCTCCAATGAAGAGGAAATTAAGGCAATAATTAGGAATTATTTTGCCCAATTGTACGCCCATAACTTTGACAACCTTAGGGAAATGGATGAATATCTACAAAAATATGAATTGCTAAGGTTACAGAAGAGGAAATAAAATTCAAAAATAACCCCATCTCATAAAAAGAAATTGAGCAAGCCATCAATGAACTCCCTACAAAAAAATCACCAGGGCCAGATGGTTTTACATGTGAATTTTATCAAACATTTAAAGAACAATTCATTCCTATACTTTATAAATTATTTGAGAAAATAGGGGAAGAAGGAGTCCTATCAAATTCTTTTTATGACACAAATATGTTACTAATACCCAAACCAGGAAGAGTCAAAACAGAGAAAGAACATTATAGACCAATTTCCCTAATGAATATGGATGCAAAAATTTTAAATAAATATTAGCAAAAAGACTGAAGCAACTTATCACAAGAATAATACACTACAACCAAGTAGGATTTATTCCAGGAATGTGAGACTGGTTCAATATTAGGAAAACAATCAGCATACAGGATCATATCAACAACAGAACTAGCAGAAACCATATGATCATCTCAATAGATACAGAAAAAACCTTTGAAAAAGTACAACACCCATTCCTATTAAAAACATTAGAAAACATAGAAATGGAGCCTTCCTTAAAATAATAAATAGCATCTACCTAAAACCATCAACAAGCATTATTGTTAATGGGGATGAGCTAGATGCATTCCAAAGTAGATCGGGGGTGAAACAAGGATGTCCATTATCACCCCTATTATTCAATTTAGTACTAGAAACATTAGCAATAAGGGAAGAAAAAGAAATTGAAGGAATTAGAACAGGCAAAGAAGCTAAATTATTACTTTTTGCAGATGATATGATGATTTACTTAGAGAATCAAGTAAAAAACAACTTGAAATAATAAACTTTAGCAAAGTTGCAGGATATAAAATAAACCCACGTAAACCCTTGGCATTACTAGACATTACTAACAAAGACCAACAGCAAGAGAAATAAAGATAAAATCCATTCAAAGTTACTGTAGCTATTATGAAGTATTTGGGATTCTATCTGCCAAGACAAACCCAGGGCTTCTGTGCACATAATTATGAAACACTTTTCACACCAATAAAGACAGATATAAGTAAGTAGAAAAATATAAGTTGCTCATGGTTAGGCTGAACTAATATAATAAAATGACAATTTTACCTAAATTAATCTATCGATTCAGTGCTATACCAATCCACCTACCAAAAATAATTATTTTACAGAGCTGGATAAAATAATAATAAAATTCATCTGGAAGAACAAGAGGTCTAGAATATCTAGGGTATTAATGAAAAGAAATGCTAGGGAAGGTGGCCTATCCATACCAGATATTAAACTGTACTACAAAGCAGCAGTCATCAAAACTGCCTGGTACTGGTTAAGAAACAGAGCCAGTGGAATAGGAGAGGTACAAATGAAACAGTAGTCGATGACTATAGCAATCTATTCTTTGATAAACCCAAAGAATCCAACTTTTGGGCTAAGAATTCACTATTTCACAAAAACATCTGGGAAAACTGGAAAATGGTAGGGCACAAACTGGACATAGACCAATATTTTACACCATATACCAAAATAATGTCAAAATGGGTTCATGATTTAGGAATGAAGGCTGATACTATAAGCAATTTGGGGAGCAAGGGATAGTCTACCTATCAGATTTATAGAAAAGCAAAGAATTTATGACACAACAAGAAATAGAGAGCATTACAAAATACAAAATATGTAATTTTGATTATGTTAAATTGAAATACTTTTGGTATAAAAAAGCCAATGTAATTAGGAATAGGAGGGAAGCAGAAAACTGGGAGAAAATCTTTACAGTTAGTATCTCTGATAAAGGCCTCATCTCCAAAATATACAGGGAACTGAGCCAAATTTTTTGAAATACAAGTCATTCCCCAATTGAGAAATGGTCAAAGGATATGAACAGGCAGTTTTCAGAGGAAGAAATTAAAGATATCTCTAGGCATATGAAAAAAATGCTCTAAATCACTAGTGATTAGAGAAATGCAAATCAAAACAACTCTTAGGTATCACATCTCTCCTGTCAGTTTGGCTAGAATGACAAAACAGGAAAATGATAAACACTGGAGAGGATGTGGGAAAATTGGAACACTGTTACATTGCTGGTGGAGTTGCAAACTGATCCAGCCGTTCTGCAGAGCAATTTGGAGCTATGCCCAAAGGGCTATAAAAATATTCATACCCCTTCACCCAGCAATACCACTTTTGGGTTGTATCTCAAAGAGATCACACAAGTGGGAAAAGGATCCATATGTACAAAAATATTTATAGCAACTCTTTTTGTAAGTAGCAAAGAATTGGAAATCAAGGGGATGCCCATCAATTGGGGAATGCCTCAACAATTTGTGGTCTATGAAGTTAATGGAATAATATTGTTCTATAAGAAATGGGAATCATATGAACTTCATAACAACCCGGAAAAACCTACACAATATAATGCTGAGTGAGTGGAGCAGAACCAGGAAAACATTAAACACAACCACAAATATATGTATTCTGTGATGACTAGCCCTGCTGGACTTTGCTCTTCTCAGCAATTCAAGGTGCAAAGACAACTCCAAAAGACTCATGATAGAGAAAGCTATCGACATCCAGAGAAAGAACTATGGATTCTGAATGCAGATTGAGGCACACTTTATGCTCGCCTTTTTTTAACCTTTGTTTTTTTTTCTCTCTTTTTTTTGGTGTAGGGTTTGTTTCTTCTTTTCCATGCAAAGTTATATGTAGAAGATATGTCGGATTCCACCTCACGTTGGCAATGGATGGGGCTGGGGGGGGAAGAAAATCTGGAACTTAAAATTATGTGGAACTGGGTTTTGTAAACTAAAAATAAAAAATCTAAAAAAACCCCAATATATTAACAATACAGTATCAGGGCCATGTAATATGAAATTGAATTGAATGGACCAAATTGTTTATAAGGTAAAAGAGTCAAAGATGAAATGACAGTTTTTCTTGAGTAGTTGGGAGCTTATCACTTGGAGAAGGAATTATATTTATTTCTTGTGTCATAGAGTAGAAACAAGGAAAATTAGACATTGAAAAAGATATATTTAAGGTTATTTTCAATAAACATTCCTGACAATTAGAGCTGTGCAAAAGTGGAGTGGTCTTCTTATTGTTTAGTCTTCCAACTGTTTGTGACTCCATTTGGGATTTTCTTTGCAAAGATACTGGAGTGATTTGCCCTTTCCTCCTCTAACATTTTATAAATGAGGAAACTGAGGCAATTAAAATCAGGTGACTTGCCAAGGATAACACAGTCAGTATTTGAGGCCAGAATTGTACTTGGATCTTTCCAAGTCCTGGCCTAGCACTCTGTCCACTGTGCCACCTACTTGCCCTCAAAAATGGAGTGGGCTGCCTCAAAAGATGATAGGTTCACTTCCTTGTAGTTCTATAAATACACGCAGTATGACCACTTCTAAAGAATGCTGTAGTGAAGATTCCTTTCATGTACAAGTTGGATGTTCCTTCTGACAATCAAATTTAATTGTTCTGTTATTTGGTTTCCTTGACTATAAGTCTAGTTGTCTTTCCAGTAAACTATACTCTCCACATTGGACTTTTACAAAATAATGATTATATTATTCTAGAAACAGAGTTGAATGTGTCCGTAAAGTGTTTTTTTTTTTTAATTCCTTCACCCTATAAGAAAAAAAAAGTTTTCCCTCTCTTCTCCATTTTCATTTCCCCATGACAGGCATTATTTTTTCTCCCAAAGCAGTAGAGCTATCTTAGGAGTCTGATTGGCCACTATCTCACTTGAATCAGCTTCCTACTCACCAAAGGGAGTAAGATATCTGATCCATTTTAGTTAGAGTTCCTCTGACTTGATGGATGTCTGAATGTCACATAGGTCATCATATTTTGTCCTACTAATCCTACTGACATGATGGATTTCTCTATGAATACCATGATGGCCACCTATATAGATACTAATTTCCACCATAACCCTTATGTGTTTCCTTGTTGAAGTAGGGCAAAACAACCCTCCTTTTATTCACTTTTTAGTAACTCATGAATGCCTTATTTTGTCCCCAAAATTGGACCTGTCCCAACACATAGCTCAAGTTAAGGTGCTCCTAATGCATCCTCATTTTACAGATGAGGATCCTGAGGGAAAGATACATTTAGTGACTAATCCAAAATTAGAAATATATTAGCAAATAGTAGATAAAATATTTTTTTTTCAGTTCAAAAACTATTTATTAATCAAAGCACTATGATTTAAAAAGTGAATTGTTAGAATTTTAGAATATCTGAATATGCCAGGATGATGGGTCCAAACTGATAAGACACAGTTCAGATTGCATAAAATTATAAACTCAGTAAACAGCAACAAAATGAACACTAAAGTAAACATATACAATGAGAAATGAAATTATACATAAAACCTCAAATAACCAAACTAAAGTTTGACCAAAAGAATAAGAGTAATAATAATGGCAAACAGTTATATTGTGCTTTAATGTTTATAAAGTTCTGTACGTAGACTTTCTCATTTTATTCCTCCAATATGCATATGAATTAGATGCTACTATTATCTCCATTCTACAGAATGGAAAATCGAGGTTGAGAGGTTGCCTAGAGTTACATGCCCAGGTTTTCACAGTTAGGCAGGTAGAAACTTTGAGAATATTAACACCTTATCTGAAATTGAATTTCATTCTTTTTTTTTTCTTTTTTTTTTAAATGCAATTTATTTATTTAACATATTTGGTTTTCAGCATTGATTTTCACAACATTTTGAATTACAAATTTTCTCCCCATTTCTACCCTCCCCCCCACTCCAAGATGGCTTATATTCTGGTTGCCCTGTTCCCCAGTCAGCCCTCCCCTCTATCACCCCCCTCCCCTCTCATCCCCTTTTCCCTTCCTTTCTTGTAGGGCAAGATAAATTTCTACACCCCATTGCCTGTGTATCTTATTTTTTAGTTGCATATAAAAACTTTTTTTTGTTTTTGAACATCTGATTTTAAAACTTTGAGTTCCAAATTCCCTTCCCTCTTCCCTTCCCACCCACCCTCCCTAAGAAGTTGAGCAATTCAACCTAGGCCACACATGTATTATTATGTATAACCCTTCCACAATACTCATGTTGTGAAAGGCTAACTACATTTTGCTCCTTCCCAACCCATCCCGCTTTATTGAATTTTCTCCCTTGACCCTGTCCCCTTTCCAAAGTGTTTGTTTTGATTGCCTCCACCCCCATCTGCCCTCCCCTCCATCATCCCCCGCCTTTTATTTTTTTTTTATCTTCCTCCCTCTTCTTTCCTGTGGGGTAAGATACACAACTGAGTATGTATGGTATTCCCCCTCAGGCCAAATCTGATGAGAGCAAGGTTCACTCATTCCCCCCTCACCTGCCCTCTCCCCTCCTCCCATAGAACTGCTTCCTCTTGCCACCTTTATGCGAGATCATCCACCCCATTCTATCTCTCCCTATCTCCCTCTCTCAGTATGTTACTCTCTCATCCCTTAATTTCATTTTATTTCTTTTAGATATCTTCCCTTCATCTTCAACTCACCCTGTGTCTGCTCTCTCTCTCTTACATATATATATATATAAACACATATATATATATACACATACATACACATACATACATATACACATAGATATATACATACATACACATTCACTTATATATATAAACATATATATACATATATATATATATATATATATATATATATATATATATATATATATATATATATATATATATATATACACACATGCATATTCCCTTCCACTACCCTAATACTGAGGTCTCATGAATCATACTCATCATCTTTCCATGTAGGAATGTAAACAAAACAGTTCAACTTTAGTAAGTCCCTTGCAATTTCCGTTTCTTAATTACCTTTTCATGCTTCTCTTGATTCTTGTGTTTGAAAGTCAAATTTTCTATTCAGTTCTGGTCTTTTCACTGAGAAAGCTTGAAAGTCCTCTATTTTATTGAAAGTCCATATTTTGCCTTGGAACATGATACTCAGTTCTGCTGGGTAGGTGATTCTAGGTTTTAATCCTAGCTCCATTGACCTCCGGAATATCGCATTCCAAGTCCTTCGATCTCTTAATGTAGAAGCTGCCAGATCTTGGGTTATTCTGATTGGGTTTCCACAATACTCAAATTGTTTCTTTCTGGCTGCTTGCAGTATTTTCTCCTTGATCTGGGAGCTCTGGAATTTGGCAACAATATTCCTAGGAGATTTCTTTTTGGGATCTATTTGAGGAGGCGATCGATGGATTCTTTCAATTTCTATTTTGCCCTGTGGCTCTAGAATATCAGGGCAGTTCTCCTTGATAATTTCCTGAAAGATGGTATCTAGGCTCTTTTTTTGATCATGGCTTTCAGGTAGTCCAATAATTTTTAAATTATCTCTCCTGGATCTATTTTCCAGGTCAGTGGTTTTTCCAAGGAGATATTTCACATTGTCTTCCATTTTTTCATTCCTCTGGTTCTGTTTTATAATATCCTGATTTCTCATAAAGTCACTAGCTTCCACTTGCTCCAATCTAATTTCTAAGGTAGTATTTTCTTCAGTGGTCTTTTGGACCACCTTTTCCATTTGGCTAATTCTGCCTTTCAAGGCATTCTTCTCCTCATTGGCTTTTTGGAGCTCTTTTGCCATTTGAGTTAGTCTGTTTTTTAAGGTGTTGTTTTCTTCAGTGTATTTTTCAGTATTTTTTTGGGTCTCCTTTAGCAAGTCATTGACTTGTTTTTCATGGTTTTCTTGCATCCTTCTCATTTCTCTTCCCAATTTTTCCTCTACTTCTCTAACTTGCTTTTCCAAATCCTTTTTGAGTTCTTCTATGGCCTGGAGCCAGTTCATGTTTTTCTTGGAGGCTTTTGTTGTAGGCTCTATGACTTTGTTGTCTTCTTTAGGCTGTATGTTTTGGTCTTCTTTGTCACCAAAGAAAGAATCCAAAGTCTGAGACTGAATCTGGGTGTGTTTTCGCTGCCTGGCCATATTCCCAACCAACTAACTTGACCCTTGAGTTTTTCAGTGGGGTATGACTGCTTGTAGACTTACGAGTTCTATGTTCTAATTTTGGGGGGGAGGTGCCAGCTCTGTCAGAGCCGCACTCCTCCTTCCCCAAGGACCCCCAGTCCAGACTGGGCTTAGATCTTTAGCAGGCTGTTGCACTCCTGCTCTGATCCTCCACTTAATTCCTCCCACCAGGTGGGCTTGGAGCCGGAAGCAACAGCAGCTGTAGCTGCCCCACCTCCGCTGCCCCCGGGGCTGGAAGCCGAACCGGGAACTCCTTCCACTCCTGCAGCTTTTCCCACTAACCTTCTCCGCAGTCTTTGGTGTTTGTGGGTCGAGGGGTCTGGTAACTGCCGCAGCTCACATATTCAGGGCGCTAGGGCCCCCTCCGCCCGGCTTCTTGTCTGGATTGTCCAGGCCACTCAGGCTGGGCTCTGCTCCACTCCGTTCCCAGCTCCCAGCTCCCAGCTCCCAGCTCCGTGTGGAATAGACCTCACCCAGAGACCATCCAGGGTGTCCTGGGATGGAGCCCTGGTTCCCTCTGCTATTCTGTGGGTTCTGCCGTTCTAGAATTGGTTCAGAGCCATTTTTATAGGTTTTTGGAGGGACTCGGGTACGGAGCTCACTCTAGTCCGTGCTTACCAGCCGCCATCTTGGCTCCACCCCTAGATAAAATATTTAAACCTAAGTCCCTTAACTCCAAATACTATCTTCTTTGAATGACATCTTGTGAAATCTAATAGATTAAGCCAGAAATCTTACCTAATGTAGGAATTTATCTCAAAATTTTATTTATTTGTGCCAATGGATCAATGCCATAAATTCGTCATCCATGTTATTATTGTTGGTGGTGTTGTCATTTCATATTGCTTAGCACAGCCCCTTGAACAAATGAGGTGTTTAATAAATGTTTATTTTAAATTAAAGTGAGGTGAATCTAATTAGTCTTGAATGAACAAAATGTTTGCTATTCACTTCTTAATCACTAGAAGGAGAGATTGATTTCCTCCTGAAATAGAGTGCATTTCCAGTGCCTGGATTTGAAGATTTGATACAAACACTAAAGTTGGAATCAAGTGCAAAGTCAAGGTGATACCCCCAGCTAAGGTTGGGATCAAATGGAATTGTTTGGCCAGATTTCATAATGAATGGATAATGTACTTTGAAGTCCTATGTACCTATGCCTTTCAGAACATCAATGTCAGAAAGATAAAGAGGGAGACAAAAGAAAGGAAGATGTAATGGAGAAAAACAGATCGTGAAATATTATAGAACTCTAGTACAAAATGCTGAGATTTAACTCCAATAGCTTCTCTTATGTCACTAGCAGGTGATAGAAAATATGGAAAGCATGAAAAAGTCATCTCCTGCATCTATTCCTGAATTTGCATTCTTCAAACATGCAACTTCCCTCAAGGCTTAGAATCTACTCATCCTGGGATATCCAACTATACCTGCTGCCCTCTCACACTGGGTCTCTCTACCACATCCTCTCTTCCTCCACTGTTGAGATCCTCCTGGGACATCTCCTTTTTGTTGAAAGACTCAAGTTTATCAACCTACACTCTCTTGGCCCTACTATTGACTTTCTTCTTCTCTCTCCACATCATCAGTTTCCTTTTTTGTGTTTTCTCTTTCCATTAGGATGTAAGCTCCTTGAGGGGAGGGAATATATTTTTGCTTGTCTTTCTATCTTAAGTATGTAGCACAGTGCTTACACATAGTAAATGCTTAATAAATCCCTTCCTGTCTTCCTTCTTTCCTTCCTTCCTGTCTGCCTACCTGCTAGCCTGCCTACCTGTGAACTTTTCTCAACTATGAAACTGTAGACATATATGATAGCACAGGCCTTGTCATTACATCATTATATAGTCTTGTTTATGTCACTTGTCCTCTTTAGGCCTCAGTTTCCTCATCTTTAATAATAAGATATTGGAATAGATCAGGTATTCTCACTCTCTTTTGTTGGAGAAGATAGTGGGTATACATTTGGTAGCTCTTTCCAAATTCTCTACTATTTAAAAAGGTCACATTCCTGGACTTCATCATTTCCAGAAACTCATCAATATGCAAGATGTGGTGAACTCTGAAGCTCATGCCTTTTCAGATCATTTTCTGCCTGGGCTACAGAATTTCATCACTTCACTATTACTGTCTCTTCTTTTTATGTGTTGTTTTCCTCCATTAGATTTTGCATCCACTTTAAGACAGAGATAGTCTATGCCTTTCTTTGTACCTTCAGAGCTTAGCATAGTACCTGACATATAACAGCCTCTTAATAAATGTTTGTTGACTGACTCTGGATTTAACTTGGGTTCTGTGAACTTGTAATTTGCAAGTTTGATAAATTTATTTGAATATATTTTGTTTTGCTTCCCATCATAAATATTTTATTCTTTTAAAGTGTATTTTGAGAATAGGTCCATAGGCTTCACTAGACTGTCTAAAGTTTCCACCCCCATGGGGCTCAAGAACTCCCACTACTCTCGTGGGGTGGGTCTTGCTGGGACACCTCTCTTCCTGCACTCATCTACTTTCACCAAAACAAGAGGGGCCTGTTTCCCAATCTTCCCAAGCTTAAAAGCTACTGATGCCCCACTTCTGGCTTCTCTTTTCCAGGCTTCCTCTCTGGGCAAAACTCTCTGGGTGAGGAAGGGAGGGATGAGAGCTGTTCTACCTGGTCATCATGGCTCCCAGAAGTTCAAAAAGCCGAGTTTCAAATATTAGACTTCGGGCTCATAACCTGCTCTTCATTAGTGTCTCAGGTAACTCTGGCAGACTCCCATCCTGGACTGAGATGGCTGGTGATCACAGCCCTGGGCCTGCTCCTGCTCACACTCAGGTATGGTGTAGTTTCCACACTCAGCCTGGTTCTCTGTCTGAGTCTTGCAGCTGCTCCCACTTTGGTGTGGTCAGGTGATATTCTACATGCCCTGTACTCTCCCAGCCCACAAATTCTTCTTGGCACCCCTACAGACTCTCCTGGCTTGAAATCTGCTACACTCAGTCTATTAGTGGCTTCCAACTCTCTCAAATCTGCTCAGATTCACTTTTTTGAAGTATCTGACAGAATTTGTAAAAGAGCTCTAGTAAGTCATTGTTTTCACTCAGCCATCTTGGCTCCACCCCTTGTAACACGACTTCTAAATAACATAAAGCATCAAAACCTAAAGTAAATATATGAAAAATGAAGGAAATTAGACCACACTTAGGTTCTGAATAATGTATACCACTAAAAATAGATTTCTACCACAACAAAACTTTTTATTTGGGGAAAAAGTGTTGGGGGATTGGGCTTAAATGTCAGCTCTTCTACTCTCTACTTTTGTAATAATGTTCAAGTCACTTTTTCCTTTCATGATTCTGACCTCAGCTCTGGTGAGTCTGTAAATAGCTGATTCAGGAAATAAACAAAAATATACACATTCATATATTATCTTAGACATACACAAATATGAAGTAGCTTGACCAAGTCAACTTGGAAGCATATGTATCTTCACACAGTGTTTCCATGATTCCTTCAACTAGGGATCTCTCTCTGTTCATAGAGTATATAACACTCTTGCACATTCTTATTTTGTTTATTTTTTCCTATCTTCTCTTATTTTTTTTCATAAATACTCAATCAATAAAAGACCCAACCATAAAAGGGAGACCTTCTTTAAGTTGATTCAATATTTTTATTTCATTAGTTGTAGCCATCAGTTATTCCTCATGTGTTCTAAATGACTATTCCACCTCTTTTTCAGGTTACACATGTCCTTAATGAAATGTATATGTATATGTGTATATATCTCATTGAGGACTTATATGTTATATATGTGCGTGTGTTTGTGTATCTCCTAAAATATCTTCTTTGCCAGGTCAAATTGTCATGATACCAGTTTTCACTTACTTTCCAGGCACGTATTCCAGTTAGAAAAGATTTTCACGTAATCAAAGTTGGATATTTCAGGAGAGATCAAGAGAGAGTATGAAGTGGAGAGCAGGTGCTACAGACATCTTACAGGATCTGAGAACACAATTAACCAGCAAATGAGCCTTGGAAAACCTTGCCTTCTTGAATAGATGAATATAATAAAATCTACTGAAAAGTGAGATGGTTAAAGTCAACTACGAGCACTAGTATGCACACATATATCTGCCCTGTCTCTTGACCTTTAAGAAAATATAAAAATCAGATAGAGAATGAAGAGTCAGAACAATTATGTTACTGTGGGGTCTCTTGCAGAAGATGAAAGAGACTATCGATTGCTTTCAGAGAGGCTCAGTTAGTAGTACAGAACTAGTCCTTTTCTTCTCCTTCAAAATAGCCTGGTACTTGTGATGACTTAATAGTACATGAAAACAGCTAAAGAGCCAACAGAAAATGAGGAGAAAGTGAACTAATTCATTATCACTCATTTTTGTCAAAATAAAAGCTTATCCTTATTTTATTTACCTTGGTTTATGTCGTCACTTCCAACTCACTTACTATGGATAGCAAATTATCAATATAGCTGGCCAAAAACAAATGAGCAAATAAGATAAGGTACCAGACACTGAGGTCATTTCTCAAGGTGAACTGCCAAACATTCAGTTGGTACTGCAGAGAACAAACCTCCAGTGGCCTGGCCATGATGTTCAAATGTCAAGCACATATTTACCTAAAAGACTATTTTACACAGAGCTCACAGAAGGCAAGTACTCACAAGGAGGTAAGAAGAAGTAATACAAAGATACTTTCTAGGTCTCTCTGAAAAACTGTGGAATTGATTGTGAGATATGGAAGACACTGAAACAGGACTGCCCAACATGGCATGTCCACATCAAATAAGGCACTGTGGTCTATGAGCAAAAGAGAATTGCAGTAGCTCAAAAGAAACATGAGATGCACAAATTTTTAAATTTCTCCACCCCAAATGTTCATATGAACTATATATGGGCAACTTGTATTAGTGTCTTTCAAACTCATATTGATCTGATTAGCCACAGTCAGACATATTGTACTTGGCTCCAACATAGTGATGTCATTTTGGTCCTCTTCAAGGACAAAGCACAACAGCCACTACCTACAACCATCTACCACCACCAGAATCATAAATTCAAATATTAATTAAATTTAAGAATTGAGAATCTTTTTAAAAAATGCTGTAGCTTAAAATATATTAAAATTGCAAAATTCATAATATAACATATAATATAATCAATGATTTAAATTTAGAAGGAATCATACATTCAAATAATTGTAGAGATTATTTTGTCCAACTTTTTAATTTGATGGATGAGAAAATTCAAACCAAAAGCAGTCAAATGACTTGCCCTAAGGTCACAGTGTCAAAAAGCAGAAAAATCAGAAATATCAATACTAGAAATGACTTTGGAGGAATAAAAGTTAGGATATAAGACATATGTGTACCTGATTTTTCACATGAGACAAATGAGGTCTGAAGGATTGAATGTCATATATCATAAGGAACAAATTTGAGACACAAATCCAGGTCTCACCATTCCAAATAAGTGGCACTGAAAAAAAAAATAGATTCAAACTCATCTTGTTCAAGGTGTACTCAAATCAATAAAACTATCTACAATATTCTCAACAAATTGTTCTGCATTAATGTTTCCAATAACGAGGAACACATTATGTCAAAAGGCAGCCCATTCTATTTTTGAGTAGCTTTATTTGTAAAGAGAATGTCCTTCCTTATTTTGAAATATCATTTGGCTTTAATTTTTTTTAAATATTGTTACCAGTTCTGCTCTTTGTGATGGAGGTGAATGAAATGGGACTAGAGTTACTCCAACTAAATCCAACTTTATTATGGTTAGATTCCAAAAGATTATTTAAAAAAACATTTAAAATATAGTTATGATTCATATAAAAAGTCAATACCCTGCATTTAGGGGTTATTTGTCTGCTTTCATTATGTGGTTTAACAAAGTTTCCCAAGGTGTCAATCCAGACTTCAACATCTTCTGTTTTTATGGGTATTAGTAACAATAGCTAGGGAGTGTCAAATTGAGTTGGATATCATACACATCAAGTTTGAATACAGGATTTTCTTCTTAGACTTCAGAGATCAGCTTATAATGCTTTCATTATATTCTCATATTTCATGAGACAAGGGATAAACTACAAGTTCTTCCTGCCCTGGGAAGTCTGACAGAGAAAATTATAAGACAAATGATAATTCAGGGGCAGAGCCAAGAGGGCAAAGAAAAGGCAGCGACTCACCTTAATTTTCCCCCAAACGTACCAGAATACCTTTAAATAATTCCATAAAAATTCTTGGAGCAGGCAAATGCACAAAAATATTGGGTGAAATAATTTTACAGCCAAAGAAAACTTAGATCAGCAGGAAAAGTCTGACACACCTTGGGGAGAGTGGAAGACAGGCCAGAACAGGCCCCTCCAACATAGACTGGACCCTGGCAAATCAGGAGCAGGCCTGGGGAGCTATTGAATCATCATCAGCAGCTACTGCTTCCAGAGCTATCAGCTAAAAGATGGTAAATGGGTTGAACAACTGATCAGAAGGAGAATATAATAGTCTCTGTGCTCACACTGGGGGCAAGGCTCTGTTGCTTTGCCTATCATTGGAGCTGAATTGCAGTTCTATGTGGCAGTCCTCAATGTGAGGAGGAGTATTAGCATACTAGAGCTAGCATCCGCAGTGGAACAGGAACACTTGTCACAGTTCCAGAGCAGAAAAGAGTGCATGTGGTTACTCATAGATTGGAGCATAGGCCAAGAGATTAATTAATAAATACACCTCTCCTTGTATCATATCACCTTGGAAGAACTTAAAACTTATAAGACCTTAGAAGAATCTCTGAAAATAGCTATACAAAAATCCAGGAAGCAGAGCCCTACTTTAACAAAGGGGTAGAAGGCAAGAGACTGGCTGGGAAAATGAGCAAACCATGGGAAAAAAAAAACAAACAAAAAACATCTGACCATAGAAAGTTACTCTGGTGACAAGGAAGATTAAAACACACAGTCAGAAGAAGATAACAAAGTCAAGCTTCCTATATCCAAAGTCTCCAAAAAGAGCATGGATTTGTCTCAGGCCATGGAAGAACTAAAAAAAAAGAAAATCTAGTAAGACAGATAAGGAAAAAAATGGGAAGAAAAATTGGGAAGAAACATTCTGCAAGAAAATAACGAAAAAGAGTAAATAGTTTGATAAAGGAAACACACACACAACAATACTGAAGGAAATTACCCCTTAAAAAACAGACTAGGCCAAATAACAAAAGACCTACAGAAAAAATTAAGAGAAGAATGGCTTAAAAAGCAGAATAAGCAAAATGGAAAAAGAGGCACAGAAATTGACTGAAGAAAAAGAAACCTCCTTGAAAAATGGAATTGGCTAAATTGAAAAGGAGGAATAAAAGTTCACTGAAGAAAATAAGTTAATATTAAAATTCACTATATAACTTTATGAGAAAAAAAGAAATAATAAAACAAAGCAAAAAGAATAAAGAAAAGAAGACAGTGTGAAATATCTCATTGGGAAAAAAAGACTGACCTGGGACACAGATCTGGAAAGAAATTTGAAACTTATTCGACTACCTGAAAGCTAAAATGAAATGAAAGAGTGTTTAACATCATATTTCAAGAAATTATCAATGAAGACTCTCTTGATATTCTAGAAGCAGAGGGTAAACTAGAAATTGAAAGAATCTACCAATCACATCCTGGAAGAGATCCCAAAATAAAAATTCCCAGGAATATTATAGCAAAATTCCAAAGTTCCCAGGTAAGGGAGAAAATATTACAAGCAGGCAGAAAGAAATAATTCAAGTATAAGGAGACTCAATCAGGATTATATAGGATTTAGCGGTTTCTGCATTAATAGATCAGAGGACTTGGAATATGATATTCCAGAAGTTAAACAAGGTAGGATTACATCCAAGAATTGCCAATGTATGAAAATTGAGTATTCTGATTCAGGGGAAAATGGATATTTAATGGATATTTAATGAAGTAGAGGGCTTTCAATGAAAGACCAGAGTTGACTAGAAAATTTAACTTTCAAATGTAAGACTCAAGAGAAGCCTAAAAAGTAAGTTTCTCTGATAAAGGCTTCATTTCTCATTATATATATATATATATATATATATATATATATATATATATATATATATATATATATATATATATATATATATATACATATATATATATGTATATGTGTGTGTGTGTGTGTGTGTGTGCATATACTTATTTACAGAGAGAGAGAGAGAGAGAGAGAGAGAGAGAAATGAGTTAAATTTATTTTTAAAAAATCTGATCTCCAATTCATAAATCATCAGAGAGTTTTCAGATGATATAATAAAGTTATATGAACTTTTATGTCACTATTGATTAAAGAAATATACATTTTAAAAAATCCCTCTGAGGAACTACCCTACACAAATCAGGTTTGCTAATATAACAGAACAAATTTTGAAGAGGATGTAGGAAAACGTATGCATTGTTCATACAGTTGCAAAGTGATTCAACTGTTCTAGAGAACAAATTGGAATTATGTCCAAAGGGCTATAAAACCAAGCATATCCTTTGGTTTAGAAATACCATTACCTGGTATATAACCCAAACAAATATAAAAAAGGAAAAAGACGTATATGTAGAAAAATTATATATAGCAGGTTTTTTTTATTGTGGCAAAATAATAGAAATTGAGGAGTCGCCTATCTAATGGGGAATGGATGAACAAGTTGTGGTATATGATTGTGATGAAATACAATTATCTTGTAAGAAATGATGAGCAGTGTGCTCTCAGAAAATGAAAAGATTTACATAAGCTGTTGCAATGTGAAATGAGCACAACCAGGATATCACTATACTCCATAACAGCAATATTGTATGATGGTCAACTGTGAATGACTTAGCTATACTCAGCGATGCAATTATCCAAGACAAGTCCAAGTGACTTATGATGAAAACCTGCTATCCACCTCCACATAAAGAAATGTTGGAGTTTGAATGTAGACAAAAGTATCGTTTTAAAAATTTCTTATATTATTCTCATGTTTTTTTAATCTGTATTTTCTTTCACAACCCAGTTATTATGATTATATGTTTCACATCACTGCACAGTGTTTAGCCTTTTGGTGATAATTCCAAATTACTCTATGTAATGCTCAGATCCATTCACAACTCCACTAACAATATATCAGTTTCCCAATTTTCCCCATTACCCTTCCTACATTTGTAATTTTAATTTTCTATCATAGTAGCCAATAGATAGGTTTGAAGTGCTGCTTAGCTGTTTTAAATTACATTTTTCTGTGAATAGTGAGTTAGTGAAAAAATTTCAAATGCTTGGTCATATCTTTTGCCCATGTATCAACTGGGGAATGGCTCTTACTTTTTTTATAAATTTGACACATTTCTCTGCTTATTTGGGAAATGATGCCTTTGTCAGAGGAAAAAAAAAACTTGCTATGAATTTTTTATCACTGCTTTTAGAAATGACTTTGTATTTCCTTCCATTCTATCATCAACTCTGATTTTTTTATTTCATAAAGAAAGCTTGAGAGTCTTGTTTTTTTTTTTTCCTAAAAGCATAACCAAGATGTCAGACTAGGGAAAGCACTCAGCTCAACTTTTCCAACATTACCTTGCAAAGATTTTTAAAATAATACCTCAAATCAAATTCTGGAGTGGCATAGGTAATGAAAAGTAACATTGTGACATTTTTTCCAGACTAAGATAACATAGGAACTCAGAAAAACAATATCTGTCATGTGGGAATGGAGGCTGAAGCCCATGTTAATGACACATCAGTATTGTACCTTTGTGAGGATGACTGAAGGAGCAGCCACCTTGGGAAATTTCAAGCCAGATTTAGTGAGGGGTCTTGGTAATTAGTCAGAAAGAGATTACGGGGTATACCTATGATATCACTGGATGTCGGACAATATGCTGTATGACAACTCCACTATCTGTACTTAGTTCTGGGTCAAAGTTCTAGATCAGAGAGGAGTAATTCCATTCAAGAGGGAATAGGAGCATTGAAGGACAACTATTTGGCAACTTTATTGTCTGTACTCATTTCTGGGCCAAGGTTCCAAGGCTGAGAAGAGTGTTTTCACACAAAAGATCAATGCTGACCTGGCCTGCACTCTGGGTAAAGCTCCTGCTCCCTTCATTTTGCAAATTATACTGCTTCCCATGGCCCCTGATCCCTTGGGTCTGGAAGTAACATTGCTTCAGCTAAACAATGAGAAAATATAACAAAATGTGAAATATATCATTAAAAATCTGACCTGGAAAATAGAATGAGGCTAGATAATTTAAGAATTTTTGTATTACAGCCGAGAATAATTTACTCAGCAAAACAGAATGTAATCCTTTAAGGACAAAATGGATATTTAATGAAGTATGATTCCAAGTGTTCCTGATGAGAATTCCAGAGGTCAATCAAAAATATTTTCAAATACAAGACTCAAGAGACACCTAAAAATGTTAACATGAATGACAAATAGTAAGGAACTCAATAAGGTTAATCTTTTTAAATGGGAAGGTGTTATATGTATCTTATAAATGTTTATCATTATTAGGGCAGTTGGAAGGATCCTACATGGAAAGGATATGGGAGTGAGTTAATTATGGTGTAATTATGTAGAAAAGAAATATATATGTGTAAAAAAGGATACCTTGAGAGAAGAAAGAAAGGAGATAAAAATGGGAAAAATTAACACACATTAAAGACACATGTAAGGAAGAGCTTTCAAAGTGAAGGGAAAATGATTGGGGAGGAGGGCAGGCAATGCTTGAACTGTAATCCTATATAAATTTTTTATAGAAGGAAATATATATATATATATATATATATATATACACGCATATGTATGCATATATGTATAGGTATACATACATGTGTGTATCCAGGTACATAGGTGTGTATATATTCAAAAATTTATGTATTTACATATTCACAGATATTTGTATATTCACACATACATAAGCATTCACATATATGTGTATATGTATGTGTGTACACACTTAATTGGCAAGAGAAAACTTTTTCAAAAAACAGGGAATTGGCAAGGGATGAGGAAAAGAAAACAAATGGGGTTAATAAAAGAGCGCAGGTAAAAGAAGACGGCAATAAAAAAAACAAATTAGACTTTATATGAGAGACAGAATAAAAAGAGAGAGAGAAGGATATATAGAAGAAAACTGGATGAATGGAAATGCACAGTTAGCAATCATAAATGTGATTGTGAAAAAGATGAATTCATCCATGAAGTAGAAGCAATAAGTAAAGTAGATTAGAAACAAGAATTCATCAACATGTTGTTTACAAGAAACAGAGTTGAAACAGAGAGACCCACACAGAGTTAATATAAGGGCCTGGAACAGAATCTACTATGCTTCAGCTGCAGTAAAAAAGGCAGCGGTAACAAACATGATCTCAGACACAGTAAGGGGAAAAACGGACAAAATTAAAAAAAAATGATATAGAGGGAAACTACATCTTGCTGAAAAGGCAGTATAGACAATGATGTAAAATTAATACTAAGAGTGTGTGCACCAAATGGCATACTACTCAAATTTGTAAAGTAAAAGAAAAATGAATTACAGGTGAATGTAGCAAAATCATACTAGTAGGGAGCCTCACTTTCCCTTGTAGAGACAGGTAAATCTAACCATAAAATAAGTGAGAAGTTAAAACAAAATACTGTTGTTGTTTAATCATTTTGCAGTTATATATCACTCCAATATCTTTTTGGGTTTTCTTAGAGCAAAGATACTACACCAGTTTGCCATTTTTTTCTCCAGCTCATTTTACAAATGAGGAAACTGAGGCAAGCAAGGTTAAGTAACTTGCTCAGGGTCACATAACTAATAACTGTCTGAAGCCAGATTTGAATTCCAGAAGAAGCGTCTTCCAGACTCAAAGACTGGAACACTGTCCGCTGGGTCACCTAGATGCCCAAAGAGAAGAATAAAATCTTAGTAAAGTTAGATAAGCCAGACCACTGGAGAAAATTCAAAGAAAATAAGAAAGAAATATGCATTTTTCTCAGAAGTATAAGCCATCTTCACAAAAACTGACCATGTATTACAGCATTAAAAACCTAATAAGGAAATTCAGAACAGCAGAAATATCAGATACATTCTTTTCAGACCATAATGCAACAAGAGTCATGGATATACAGATTTATTTTACTTTATTTTTAATTTATAGAATAAAGTAAGTGTCTCCATAACTTAGTACAATAAAAAAAGGATGATTGCACATGAACTTGGAAATTTACTGTGCACAACTTGCTATTCCTTTTACAAACAATGATACAACAAAATTGTGTGAATTTATTTCTTTGCCTTCTGCCCTAATCCCTACTTCAGAGATGCCTACCATTACACCCAAATACCTATCTATCTTTCTCTTTCTATCTATCTATCTATCTATCTATCTATCTATCTATCTATCTGTCTATATTTATTGTCTATAACTGTGTTTCTTTATCTATATCTATCTATTGCTAGATATCGAGCTATATATGTACATAGATAAAGGAATACATTCAAAATATTAATAAATGCACACCCATACATACAAGCATATGTGTATACGTACATGTATATACACATATATACATATGCACACATACATGTACACACACATATACATATATTATTCTATACATCTATTCAACAGTTCTTTCTGTGGTTTCAGATAGAATCTTTATTCATATATCCTTTATGGTTTATTTGGGTATCTGTAAGAGTCACAAAAATTCATTTACTTAAAGTTGTTTTAAAAACTATATTGCTGTTACTATATACAGTATTCTGTTGCTTCTGATCCATACAGTCTTCATTATTTCATGCAAGTCTTTCCGTATTTTTCTAAACTCACTTAGCTCATCAATTTTTATGGTGCAGTAATTTTCCATCATAATCACATACCACAATCTGGTCAGTCATTCCCCAATTGATGAGTATTCTTGCAATTTCCAGTTTTATTCCACCACAAAGAGAGCTGCCATAAACATAGGATATGTAGGTTCTTTTCTTTTTTCCCTAATTATCTTTGGAAATAGACCAAGTAGTAGTATTACTGGGTCAAAGGGTGCAGACAGTTTAATACCTCTTTGACCATAATTCCACATTGTTCTTGACAATGGTTGGATAATTTTGCAATTCCACCAATAATGAATTAGTGTCCCATTTTTTTCCATATCCTATACAATATTTGTCACTTCCCCCTTTTATTATTTTAGCTAAACTGATAGGTGTAAAATTATATCTCAAGGCTCTTTTAATTTGAATTTCTCTATTCAATAATGATTTAGAGAATTTTAATATGACTATAAATTGTTTTAATTTCTTCATTGGAAAACTGCCTGTTCATATCCTTCAACGATTTCTTAATTGGGGAATGATTCATAATCTTATTGAGTTGACAAAACTATTTTAGATATGAGACCTTTGTTTGATAATCTATTTATTGAAATTTTTTCCCCAATTTTCTGCTTTCCTTCTGATCTTGGCAATATTTATTTTATTTCTCTATATTTTTAATTTAATGTAGTGAAAATAACTTTGCTTTCTATCTCTTGTTTATTCATAAACTCTTCACCTGATATGTAATGTGTTGCATCATCTAATTTTCTTGTAAAATCTCCATTTATATCTAGGTCATGTATCCATTTTGACCTTATATTGGTAAATACTATAAGGTATTAGTATCTGCCTAGTTTCTGCCATAGTGCTTTCCAGTTTTCCCAAAATGTTTTTTTAACCAAATAATGTATTCTTTATCCTAAAATCTTAAGGCTTTCCTCTTGTCAAATACAAGGTTTTTCTGTTTATTTGCTGCTTAAAATTGCATGTCTGTTACATTGATCTACCTTTCTATTTCTTAGCCAATACTAGATAGTTGTGATGATTACCGTCTTATAATACAGTTTAAGTACTGGTACTACTAAACTTTCTTCCTTTACATTTTTTCATTATTTCCTTTGATATTCTTGACTTCCTTGTTTTTTTTCAAAAGAATTTCAATATATTTTTCAAATTCACATTCAAAATTATGATTACTATTTGTGAATTTCTCTACTATTTTTACTCACTATTTTCCTTCTGAGCCCCTCTTTTCACTCTATCCTTGACATCTTATTTTCTCCCTTTACCTTCCTATTCCTTATTTTAACCACCCTTCTAAAAGTTTCTCCTGTATCTATTCACCCTACCCTCCTAATTTTAATCTATATATCTTTCAAAAACTCCATCCCTTACTCTATGCCCCAGTTTTCTCACCTCTCTAGAGGTTCAAAAATCTTCTAATCCTCTTCAGATGTGTATGTTGTTTCTTCTTCAATTCAGATAAGTTAGGTTCCAATATCACTAGCCCCCCATAACCACCTACTTCCTCTCTATTAGTTCTTCCTTTCACACTACATTTTCATGAGATCATTTCTCCTGTTACACTTTTCCTATCCATTTTTTTAGAATCACCTCATCTTATCATCAGCCCCAACCTTTCTTTAAAACTAACTTAGCAATGATCACTGTTTTAACAATACTATTGCTAATAATAATTAATGATTATTAATGTTAGTAACATTTTCCTATCTCATAAGTAAAAAGTTTGACCTTAATCAGTTCCTTATAATTAGTCTTTAACAATTTCCTTAGATTTCTTCTGGATCTTTTATGATGGATATTCCTTCGAGTTTTGCTCTTTTTGTAACAGTCTTTCAGTATGTCAAGTGTCTTTTTTTCCATTCGGGATTATACTCAGCTTTTCTGGGGAAAATTATTTTTGGATACAACCCAAGCTCCTTTGGTCTTTGAAATATAATGTTTCAAGACCTATGGACTTTTAGTGTAGGAGCTGCAAGGTACTGAGAAATTCTTATTGTTTTCTTCACTATTGATTAACAGTTCATCGGAACTTAAATATTATGATCCTAAACAATAAGTGGGTCAAAGAACAAATCATAGAACAATTAATAATTTCATTGGAAAGAAAACAATGACACAACAATTCAAAATTTATAGGATGCAGCTAACATAGTAATTAAATGATATTTTATATTTCTAGATAAATACATAAATAAAAGAGGGGAAGAGCAGATCAGTGAATTTGGCATGCAACTAAAAAAATAAGTAAACAAAATGAGTTAAAAACTAGGAAAAAGGAATAAATAGAAATTCCCAATAAAACACTATATTTCAATTTTTAAAAAAATAGAGAGATATCTAAAATGGAAAGGCAAAGATATGAACTAATAATTGAAGTTAATATTAGGGAAAAGACCAATAAAATACCTAAAATATTTTATTTAAAAAAAAAGGAAAGAGAAAAACCAAATTAGTAATATCAAAAGTGAAAAGATTTAAGTCACCACCAATTAAGATGAAATCAAGCAATTATTAGAAATTATTTTACCCACTTATTTGCCACTAACGGTGACAGGCTAAGTGAAATGAATATTTAAAAAAATATAAACTGTACACATCAACAGAAAAGGAAGTAGAATATTTATTTTATAATTTAATATATAGTTTTCCTTAATTGCATATAAAAACAAATTTTAACATTCATTTTAAAGATTGTGTTCCAAATTTTCTCACTCACTCCCAACCCTCCTCATTGAGAAAGCAAGCAGTTTGATTCAGGTTATACATGGATAATCATGCAAAACATATTTCCATATTAGTCATGTTAAAAAGAAAAGAGATTAACATAAAAGGAAAGAAAAATAAAATGAGGGAAAAACAGGTTTTGATCTGTATTCAGTCTCCATCAGTTATTTCTCTGGGGATAGATACCATTTTTTCATCTTAAGTCCTTCAGAGTGGCATCTCCTCAATTTCCAATTCTTTGCCACGACAAAAGAGTTGCTATAAATATTTCGGCATAGTTCCAAAATTGCTCTACATAGTGGTTAACTCAGTTCACAACTCTACTGTGCATTAGTGTCTCAGTTTTCCTGCATCTCTTCCAACATTCATCATTCTCCTTTACTCTCCTATTAGCCAAACTAATAAGTGTAAAGTAGGTTTTATATACCTTGGTATTTAATTACTTCAGTATTATTTTAATTTGCATTTCGCAAATCAATGGTAATTCAGAACATTTTTATATGGCTATACATAGCTTTTATTATTTCATCAAAAAGTGGCTTCTCATATTTTCTCATCATTTGTCAATTGGCAAATGGCTCTTATTCTTATAAGTTTGACTCATTTCTCTACATATTTGAGAGATGACACCTTTATTACAGAAACTTCCTTCAAAGTTTTTTCACAGTTATGATTGCTGTCTGTATTTCCTCCCATCCTATTTCCCACCCTGTTTATTCTATTCTTTCTCCTTTCACCCTTTCCCTCCTCAAAAGTGTTTTACTTCTGACAATTGCCTCCCCCAATCCACCCTCCCTTCTATGAGCACTCTCTCTCTTTTATCTCCTCCCTCTTATACTTTACTGGAGGGCAAGGTAGTTTTCTATACCCAATTGAATGTATATGTTATTCTCTTACAGCCAATTCTGATAAGAGTAAGGTTCAAGCATTCCACGCCACCTCCCCCAACTTCCCCTTTGTGATAATAGCTCTTTCTTTTCTCTTTTATGTGAGTTACTTTACTCCATTCTACTTCTCCCTTTACCTTTATCTTGATGATTACTCTTTCCCATCCCTACATTTTATTTTTTTTTTTAAATTTATTTTTAGTTTACCACACACGGTTCTACATAGTTTTGAGTTCCAGTTTTTCTCCCCTCCCTCCCCCCTCCCTCCCCAAGACGGCATGAAGTCTCATATAACTGTCATGTATAACTTCGCATTGAATTAATTTATGCTCTAGTCAAGTCGTGGAGAAGAATTTTGACCAATGGAATGAATCATGAGAAAGAAGAAACAGAACCAAAAAAAAAACAAAAAAAAAAACCCAAAACCAAAAACAAAAGAGAAGCAGAAAAGGCGAGCATGTAGTAGTGTGCCTCAGTCTGTATTCAAACTTCGCAGTTCTTTCTCTGAATGAAGATAGCATTCTCCATCGTGAGTCCCCTGGAGTTGTCCTTGCCCCTTTAGGTTGCTGAGAGAAGCGCAGTATGTCAGGGTTGGTCCTCACGGAATCCACATATCTGTGGCTGTGCACAACGTTCTCCTGGCTCTGCTCCGCTCACTCAGCATTATGTCGTGTAGGTTTTTCCAGGTTGTTATGAAGTCTGCATCATCCCCATTTCTTATGGCACAATAGTATTCCATCACCTTCATATACCACAGCTTGTTCAGCCATTCCCCAATTGATGGGCATCCCTTTGCTTTCCAATTCTTGGCTACCACAAAGAGAGCTGCTATAAATATTCTTGTACATATGGGTCCTTTTCCCGCTTGCGTGATTTCTTTGGGATACAACCCTAGAAGTGGTATTACTGGGTCAAAGGGTATGAACATTTCTATAGCCCTTTGGGCATAGTTCCACACCGCCCTCCAAAATGGCTGGATCAGCTCGCAACTCCACCAGCAATGCAACAATGTTCCAATTTCCCCACATCCTTTCCAGCATTTATCATTCTCCTGATTTGTTATTTTAGCCAATCTGACAGGAGAGATGTGGTATCTAAGAGTTGTTTTGATTTGCATTTCTCTAATCAGCAGCGATCCAGAGCATTTTTCCATATGCCTGTAGATAGCTTTAATTTCTTCCTCTGAAAACTGCCTGTTCATATCCTTTGACCATTTCTCAATTGGGGAATGGCTTGTATTCCTATATATTTGGCTTAGCTCCCTGTATATTTTAGAAATGAGGCCTTTATCAGAGATACTAGTTGCAAAGATTTTCTCCCAATTTTCTGCTTCCCTCCTAATTCTTGTTGCATTGGCTTTTTTTGTACAAAAACATTTCAATTTGACATAATCAAAATTATCCACTTTGCATTTTGTAATGCTCTCTATCTCTTGTTGGGTCATGAATTCTTTACTTTTCCACAAATCTGATAAGTAAACTATTCCTTGCTTTCCCAAATTACTTAGAGTATCAACTTTTACTCCTAAATCATGAGCCCATTTTGACTTTATTTTGGTATATGGTGTAAGATATTGGTCTATGCCCAGTTTTTGCCCTACCATTTTCCAATTTTCCCAACAGTTTTTGTGAAATAGTGAATTATTAGCCCAGAAACTGGCTTCTTTGGGTTTATCAAAGAGTAGATTGCTAAACTTGTTGATTTCACCTACTTGTGTACCTATCCTATACCACTGATCCACACCCCTGTTTCTTAACCAGTACCAGGCTGTTTTGATGACTGCTGCTGTGTAGTACAGTTTGATATCTGGTGTGGCTAAACCACCATCCCTAGCATGTCTTTTCATTAATATCCTAGATACTCTAGACCTCTTGTTTTTCCAAATGAATTTTGTTATTATTTTGTCCAGCTCAGTAAAAAAAAAAAAAATTTGGTAGTTCGATTGGTATGGCACTGAATAGATAGATTAATTTAGGTAGAATTGTCATTTTTATTATATTAGCTCGGCCTAACCATGAGCAACTGATATTTCTCCATTATTTAGATCTGATTTTATTCGCGTGAAAAGTGTTTCATAGTTATGTTCATATAGGCCCTGGGTTTGTCTTGGCAAATAGACTCCCAAATATTTTATAGTGCCTTCAGTAACTTTGAATGGAATTTCTCTTTCTATCTCTTGCTGTTGGGCTTTGTCAGTAATGTATAGGAATGCTGAGGATTTATGTGGGTTTATTTTATATCCTGCAACTTTGCTAAAGTTGTTTATTATTTCAAGTAGTTTTTTACTTGATTCTCTAGGATTCTCTAGATAAATCATCATATCATCTGCAAAAAGTGATAATTTAGTTTCTTCTTTTCCTATTCTAATTCCTTCAATTTCTTTTTCTTCTCTTATTGCTACAGCTAATGTTTCTAGAACCAAATTGAATAATAGGGGTGATAATGGACATCCTTGTTTCACCCCTGATCTTATTGGGAATGCATCTAGTTTATCCCCATTACAAATAATGCTTGTTGATGGTTTTAGGTAGATGCTATTTATAATTTTGAGGAAGGTTCCCCTTATTCCTATGCTTTCTAGTGTTTTTAATAGGAATGGGTGTTGTACTTTGTCAAAGGCTTTTTCTGCGTCTATTGAGATGATCATATGATTTTTGCTAGTTTTCTTGTTGATATGATCAATTATGCTAATAGTTTTCCTAATATTGAACCAGCCTTGCATTCCTGGAATAAATCCTACCTGGTCATGGTGTATTATTCTCGTAATGAGTTGCTGCAATCTTTTTGCTAATATTTTATTTAAAATTTTTGCATCAATATTCATTAGAGAAATTGGTCTATAATTTTCTTTCTCTGTTTTAACTCTACCTGGTTTAGGTATTAGTACCATATTTGTGTCATAAAAAGAATTTGGTAGGACTCCTTCTTCCCCTATTTTCCCAAATAGTCTGCAAAGTATTGGAATTAGTTGTTCTTTAAATGTTTGATAGAATTCACATGTAAAACCATCTGGCCCTGGAGATTTTTTCCTAGGGAGTTCGTTGATGGCCTGCTCAATTTCTTTTTCTGATATGGGGTCATTAAGAAATTTCACTTCCTTCTCTGTTAGTCTGGGCAGTTTATGTTTTTGTAGATATTCATCCATATCTCTAAGGTTGTCAAATTTATGGGCATACAGTTGGGCAAAATAATTCCTAATTATTGTTTTGATTTCCTCTTCATTAGAGGTGACCTCACCTTTTTCATTTTTTATACTGGTAATTTGATTTCTTCTTTCTTTTTTTTAATCAAATTGGCCAAAGGTTTGTCAATTTTATTGGTTTTTTCATAAAACCAGCTCTTTGTTTTATTTATTAATTCAATAGTTTTCTTGGTTTCAATTTTATTAATCTCTCCTTTGATTTTCAGTATTTCTAATTTGGTATTTAATTGGGGGTTTTCAATTTGCTCTTTTTCTAGCTTTTTCAGCTGTATGCCCATATCATTGATCTCCTCTTTCCCTATTTTATTCATGTAGGCATTTAGAGATATAAAACTTCCCCTAAGAACAGCTTTTGCTGCATCCCATAAGTTTTGGTATGTTGTTTCATTATTGTCATTCTCTTGAATGAAATTATTGATTGTTTCTCTGATTTGATCTTTGGCCCACTCACTCTTTAGAATTAAATTATTTAGTTTCCAATTAGTTTTTAGCTTATTTTTCCATGGTGCTTTATTAAAAATGATTCTTATTGCATCATGATCTGAAAAGGATGCATTGACTACTTCTGCTTTTCTGCACTGGATTGTGAGGTTTTTATGCCCAAGTACATGGTCAATTTTTGAGTATGTGCCATGTACTTTTGAGAAGAAAGTATATTCCTTTTTATCCCCATTCAGTTTTCTCCAGAGGTCTATCATATGTGCCTTTTCTAAAATTCTGTTTACCTCCTTAACTTTTTTCTTATTTATTTTGAGGTTAGATTTATCAAGTTCAGAAAGGGGGAGGTTGAGGTCTCCCAATATTATAGTTTTGCTGTCTATTTCTTCCTGTAACTCCCTTAACCTCTCCTCTAAGAATTTGTATGCCTTACCACTTGGTGCATATATGTTAAGCAATGATATTGCTTCATTGTTTATGGTGCCTTTTAGCAGGATATAATGTCCTTCCTTATCTCTTCTAATTAGATCTATCTTTACTTTTGCTTTGTCTGAGATTAGGATTGCTACACCTGCTTTTTTTACTTTAGCTGAGGCACAATATATTTTACTCCAGCCTTTTACCTTAACCCTATGTGTATCCCCCTGTTTCAGATGTGTTTCTTGTAAACAGCATATTGTAGGATTATGGTTTTTAATCCATTCTGCTATCTGCTTCTGTTTTGTGAGAATGTTCATCCCCTGCACGTTCAGGGTTATGATTTCTATCTGTGTCTTTTTCTCCATCCTAATTCCCCCTGTTTATGCTTTTATTTCTCCCTTTCCCCTTCTCCTCCCCAACAAAGTTTTGCTTTTGACCGCCGCTTTCCTCAGTTAACCCTCCCTCTTTATTCCCCTCCCTTATCTAACCGTTACCCACTTGCTACTTCTCCTCTTCCTTCTGCCCTCCCCCCTCCCTTTTTCCCCCCTTTCCCTCCCACTTCCCGTAGGACAAGTTAGATTTCTAAACTTATCAGAGTATGTTATTCCCTTCTTGAACTAGATCAGATGACAGTAAAGCTCAAATACTGCTCTTCTCCCTCCCTTCTTTCCCTCTACTATAATATGTTTTTTTGCCACTTCCTTTGGTGTAATTTACCCTTTTCTACAACCTTCTTACCACTTCCCTCATAGCCCTCCCTTTATATCTCTTATTTATATTTTATATCTTTACATCAGTTAATTTATACAGGCATTCACAACCTATGTATATCCCTTTCATTTGTCACAATAGTTGTACCATTCACAAGAATGACTTATATATGTATATGTATATATATATACATAAAAAACATACATAAGATGATATAATCCCACATAAAGATGTAAACAACCTAAGCTTATTGGTTAATGAAGTTTGTGGGGTTTTTCCCCCGGTTACCTTTTTATGTCTCTCTTGAGGTTTGTATTTGGAGATCAAATTTTCCATTGAGTTCTGGCCTTTTCATCAGGAAGGTCTGGAATTCCCTTATTTCATTGAATGTCCATCGCCTTGCCTGGAAAATTATGCTTAGTTTTGCTGGGTAGTTGATCCTTGGTTGTAGTCCCAACTCCTTTGCCCTTCGGAATATCATATTCCAATTTCTCCTGTCTTTTAATGTGGAAGCTGAGAGATCCTGCGTGATCCTGACTGTAGTTCCACGATATTTGAATTGCTTCTTTTTGGCTGCTTGCAGTATTTTCTCCTTAAGTTTATAGCTCTGAAATTTGGCTATAATATTTCTTGGTGTTTTCAGTTTGGGATCTCTTTCAGGGGGTGATTGGTGAATTCTTTCAATGACTATTTTGCCCTCTGGTTCTAGGACCTCTGGGCAGTTGTCTTTGATAATTTCTTCGAAGATACTGTCAAGGCTCCTTTTTTCATCGTGGATTTCCGGTAGACCAATAACTCTCAAATTGTCTCTCCTGGATCTATTTTCCAGGTCAGTTGTTTTGCCAATCAGATATTTCACATTTTTTTCTATTTTTTCATTCTTTACATTTTGTTTTATTACTTCTTGATGCCTCATAGATTCATTAGCTTCCACTTGCTCAAGTCTAATTTTAAATGAGTTAGTGTTTACATTTTGCTTTTGAGCCTCCATTTTCAATTGGTTGATTTCACCTCTCAGGGTGTCCTTTTCTCTCTCTAGATTCTGAATCTCCATAGCCATTTCGCCAATCTTATTCTTTAGGGACTTGATTTCGTCAGTGGATTTTTTCTCCCTTTTTTCCATTTTTTCCATATTTTCTTTTAGCTCCCTAATTTGGTTTTTAAAATCCTCTTTTAGCTCCTCCAGCAGTGCTTTTTGGGCTGGAGACCAGATCATATTAGCTTTTGAGGTATCTGATGTATCTACCGTGTCATTGCTATCTTCTTCTAAGTCGATATTTTGATCCTGCCTGTCTCCATAAAAAGAATCTATTGTCCTCGGTTTTTTTGTGTTCTTCTTCATGTTGGATTGCCTTTTGCTGGCGTTAGAACGAATTTCTATCTGTGAGTCTCAGGGCTTTCTGTCCCAGCTTTCTTATTCTGGGGGTTGTGAGTCTAAAATTATAACCTTCAGTTTCCTGAGGTGTGGGGGAGGGGTCTGGCTCCCTGGCGTCTCACTCCCTATGGGTGCTCTCCAGCACTTGCTTTTCAGCAATGGTCTCAGCTGTTTGTTGTTTGAGCTGATGACTGGCGCTTCCCCTGGGGGAGCAAGGTTACGTCTGGGCTCCTGGCTTGGCCCCCTGCCGACTCTTCCCCTCTGGGACTAATGAGCTTCTAGTATTTGTCCTGTGAAGCCCCGCTACTCTCTCCTCTGTTTCAGTTTTTTTTTTTTCCCGAGGAATTCTCTGGGTGAGGGGGGGAGGGGTTAGAGCCGCTTACCTAGCCATTGAGTCTTCCGGAAGTTCAAGAGGCCGAGATCCTGGGTTTTGCAAGCGTCAGAACTGGGTGTTTTCGCGGCTGTTGGCGTTGCGCTGCCTCTCGTCGCTCCCAGAGACTGCCGTCCTGTGTTGGGAGGCCTGGGGATCTCTGCCGGTTTCGGGCGCCCAGCTTTCTCCCAGCTCGTCTCCCACGTGGATTTCCTGGCCGGCCGCTTCCGCCTTGGTCTGGAGCAGCTCCGCACCGAGCACTCTCCGCGCCTGCAGGTTCGTTCCTCTGGCCTTTCAGACTCTCCCGGCTCGGAAATTTGCCCCACGCAGACTGCTCGCGGTTTCTGACTCTCTCAAATCTGCTCAAATTCACTTTTTTATGGGAATCTGACAGACCTTGTGAGAGAGCTCCGGTAAGAGGCTGCCTTCATGCGGCCATCTTGGCTCCGCCCCCCCTACATTTTATTTTTTAAAGATATCTCATATTCAACTCACACTTGTACCCTCTTTCCATGCATACTCCTTCTAACTGACCTAAAAATGAGAATGTTATTAAGAGCTATAAGTATCATCTTCCCATGTAGGAATGTAAAACATTTAACATGATTACGTTCCTTATGATTTCTCTTTCCTGTTTACCTTTTTATGCCTCTCGAGTCTTGCAATTGAAAGTCAAATTTTCCAGTAGTCAACAACTGTAGCAATCTACTCTTTGATAAACCCAACGAATCCTGCTTCAGGGCTAAGAATTCATTATTTCACAAAAACTGCTTGGAAAATTGGAAAATGTTAGGGCAGAAACTGGGCACAGACCAATATCTTACACCGTATATCAAAATAAAGTCAAAATGGATTCATGATTTAGGAATAAAGTCTGATACTATAAACAATTTGGCAGAGCAAGGAATAGTTTACCTATCAGATTTATGGAAAAGAAAAGAATTCATGACACAATAAGAGATAGCAAGCATTACAAAATGCAAAATGGATAATTTTGATTATGGTAAATTGAAAATTTTTGTATAAAAAGCCAATGCAACAAAGGTTAGGTAAGAAGCAGAAAATTGGGAGAAAATCTTTACAACCAGTGTCTCTGATAAAGGCCTCATCTCTAAAATATATAGGGAACTGAGCCAATTTTTTTTAGGAATACAAGTCATTCCCCAATTGAAAAATTGTAAAAAGATATGAACGGGCAGTTTTCAGAGGAACAAATTAAAGATATCTATAGACATATGAAAAAATGCTCTAAATTACTACTGATTAAAGAAATGAAAATCAAAACAACTCTTAGGTACCACATTTCTCTGGTCAGATTGGCTAACTTGACAAAACAGGAAAATGATAAATGTTGGAGAGGATGTGGGAAAATTGGAACACTGTTATGTTGTTGGAGTTGTGAAATGATCCAGGCATTCTGGAGAGCAATTTGGAACTATGCCCAAAGGGCTATAAAAATGTACATACCCTTTGATCCAACAATACCACTTCTAGGACTGCATCCCAAAGAGATCATACAAGTTGGAAAGGGAACCATATGTACAAAAATATTTATTGCAGCTCTTTTTGTGGTAGCAAAGAAAATTGGAAATCAAAGGAATGCCCATCAATTGGGGAATGGCTAAACAAGTCATGGTATATGAATGTAATGGAATACTATTGTGTTACAAGAAATGGGGAAGATATGGACTTTATAATAACATGAAAAAACCTACATGATATAATGGTGACTGAGCAGAGTAGTACCAGGAGAATATTGTACACAACCACAGATATACTGATTCTGTTATGACTAACCTTGATAGACTTGGCTCTTCTCAGCAGCACAAGGTTCAAAGACAATCCCAGAGGACTCATGATGGAGAGAGCTATCTATATCCAGAGAAAGAACTATGGAGTCAGAATGCAGACTGAGGCAAATTATTTGCTCTCTTTTTTTCTTCTTTTTTTGAACTCAAAATCATGTGGAACTGAGTGCTGTAAACTAAAGATAAAAGAATAATCTTAATTTTAAATAGTTAAATTTTCTATTCAGCACTCCTCTTTTCATAAGAAATGCTTGAAAGTCCTCTATTTCATTAAACATCCACTTTTTTCATCCTGAAGGCTTTTGCTCAGTTTTGGTGGGTAGGTGATTCTTGATTGTAATCCTAGCTCCTTTGCCCATGAGAATATCATATTCCAAGTATTATGATCCTCTAGTATAGAAACTGCTAAATTGTGCAGTCCTGATAGTATCTTCATGATCATGGAATTGTTTCTTTTTGGTTGCTTGCAATATTCTCTCCCTAACTTGGGAGCTCTGGAAATTGGCTATGATATTCCTGGGAGTTTTCACAGGATCTCTTTCAGGAGGTGATTGGCATATTGCTTCCATTTCTATATTAAACTCTGTTTCTAGAAAATCAGGATTATTTCCTCAATAATTTCTTGAAAGATGATGTGTAGGCTTACTTTTTGATCAAGCTTTTAGGAAGTCTAATAATTTTTAAATTATCTCTCCTGGTATTTTCCAAATCAGTTGTTTTTTTTTTTTATTTTTCAATGAGACAATTCACATTTTCTTCTATGTTTTGCTCTTTTGGTTTTGATTTATTGTTTCTTGATTTCTCATAAAGTCATTAGATTTGATTTGCTCAATTATAATTTTTATGTATTTTTTTCTTCAGTTAGCTTTTTTGCCTTCTTTTCCATTTGACCAATTTTCCTTTTTAAAGAATTTTTTCTTCAGTGAAATTTTGTGCCATTTTTATTACAAAAATTGGTTTTGATACCTAAACCAGGCAGAATGAAACAAAGAAAGAAAATTATAGACCAATTTCTTTAAGTTATATCAATGAAAAAAACAACAAAATAATATCAGGGAGTTTATAGAAATATATCACTATCATGCACTATAACAAGGTGGGATGTGTATATGGAATTTTAGGCTTGTTCAGCACTAGGGAAACTATCAGTATAATTGACCATATCAATAACAAAAGCAATATAAATGACATTGTCATATAAACAGATGCAGAAAAAGCCTTTGACACAATATAACACCCATCAATTTTAAAAATACCAGAAATTATAGAAATCAATGTGTTCTTTCTTAAAACGAAGATAAGTGTCTATTAAAACCAAGAGCTAATAATATCTGCTAAGTAATGATATCTATTATCACCACCAATGTTCAAATTTGTCCAGAAGCGTTAGCTATAAAAATAAGACAAGAAAAAGAAAATGAAGAAATGAAAAGAGGCAGTGAAAAAAATAACCTATCACCCTTTGCAGATTTTATGATAGTATACTAAGAGAGCTCTAGACAATCAGCTAAAACCTTGTTGAAACAATTAAAAACTTCAGCAAAGTTGCAGGATATAAAACAAACCCATTTAAATCATCTGCAATTCTTTATACTATCAAAAATTGCAGCACAAAGAGATGGTAAGAGAAATTCCATTTAAAATTACTGCATATAATATGAAATACTTGGCAATTGACCTGCCAAGTCAAATCCAAGGATTATATGAATGATATTTAAAAATAATTTTTCAAAAAATAACCTAGATCTAAAGAACTAAAGAAATATTAATAGTTCATGGGTAGGCCAAGCCAATATAATAAAAATTAAAATTCTGCTTTAGTTAATTTATTTATTGGGTGTCATACATATTAAACCACTAGATAATTCTTTTATTGAGCAGAAAAAAAATAACAAAATTCATCCTGAAAAACAAAATATCAATAATATCAAGGGGATCCATGAAAAATGTTAATGTAGGTGATATTGCAGTACCAGGCTTTAAATTAAATTCTAAAGAGGTATTCATTAAAAATAATGGTTAATAAATTGATTTTTTTGTCAATGGGATAGATTAGGTTCACACAGAATAAAAAATAGTACATTATCATAGAAATGTAGTGCTTGAGAAACCAAAAGATCCACTGATTTGGGGTAAGAACTCACCACTTGACAAAAATTCTGTGAAAACTGGAACACAGGTTGGCATTAACTAGGCTAGCTGCCCACTAGATGCATCAGTGGATAGATCACTAGGCCTAAAATCAGGAAGTACCTGAGTTGAAATCCAGCCTCAAATACTTACTACGTCTGTAACGATGGGCAAGTCACTTGATCACAATTTTCCTTAATCAACTGGAGAAGGAAATGCCAAACCAATCCAGTACCTTTGCCAATCAAACCCCATGGGTAGTATGGTCCATAGGGTCATGATGAGTTGGACATGACTGAAGAACAACATGCAGTGAACAACATCTCACACATTATACTAAAATAAAGTAAATACATGATTTACACATGAAAACTGGCATTCTAGGTAAATTAGGGGAGCATGGAAAAATGTACTTGTCAGATTTTTGTCTAAGGGAAGAGTTTATGACCAAACAAAAGATAAAGAGGATCCCAGGAAGTACAATAGATAATTTTGATTACACAAAATTATTTTTTTTTTCACAAACAAAACCAAAGGAGCCAAAATTAGAAGGAAAACAGGAAATTAAGGGGAAAATTCACAATAATTTTCTCTGATAAAGGCCTCATTTATAAATATGTAGTGAACTGAGGTAAATTCATAAAAATAGCAACCATTCCCCAATTGCTAAAATGGCAAAGGATATGAATGGGCAATTTTCAGAAGGAAAAAATTAAAGCTATCAGCATTTGCATGAAAAATGCTGGAAATCACTACTGATTAGAGAAATGCACATTAAAAGAATTCTGACATACTACCTCAAAAATATCAGACTGTATAATATGACAGAAGAGAAAATGACAAAGACTGGAGGGGATGTGGAAAAATTGGGACATTAATGCACTGTTCATGGAGTTGGGAAATGATTGAATCTTTCTAGAGAGCAATTTGCAACAATACTTAAAAATTCTATATGACTGTGCATACCTTTTGACCCAGAAATACTACTACCACTACGAGATCTATATTCCAAAGAGATCATAGAAAAGGCAAAAGAAACTATTTGTACAAAACAATCTACGGTTGCTTTTTAAAGAATTGGAAATTGAGGGGATGTCCATCAATTCAGGAATTTCTAAAAAAACACGTGGTGCATTATTTTGATGGAATACTATTGTGGTCTAGAAAATGATGAGTAGGATGGTTTCAGAAAATCTTGTGAAGATTTGAACTGATGCAAAATGGGCAGAACCGCAAGAACATTGTACATACTAAGGAAAATATTTTAAGGATGATCAACTGTAAAAGATTTAGCTACTGTGATTAAAACAATGATGTAAGACAATTCTGAAGGACCAATGATGAAAAATTCTGTCTACTCCAGAGAGAGAACTAGCGAAATGTAAATACATATTAAAACACACTTTTTCAATTTATTCTTATTCTTTTCTGCAACATGGGTAATGTTTTGCATGATTTCACATGTATAATTTATATAATATTGCTTGCTTTCTCAGTACATAGGGAAGTTCCAGGAGGAAGGTAGGGAATTCAGAAATATTTTTATGTTAATATTAATAAAATAATACATTTATTAAAAATAAAGGTATAATAGTAGAACCTTTTCATAAAATAGTGTTACTAGTTTAAAAAAAGGTTTCTTTTAAGCTACTACAAATTGTTTACAGCTCTAATAGCAACGAAGTATCTTGTTTCTCTAGGCAAATGTCCAAGATTAATATCTTTTCCTAGAACTTTTCATATTAAAAAAAATTTGTTGTATGTGAAATGGTATAATATTTTTATTTCATATTTCTCTGAATATAAATGATTTTAAAAATTGTTCAGGTGTAGATAAATTACATTATTTGAATGAATCATAATTTTGAAGAAATATATTTATATTTACATTTAGATTTTGAATGTCAGATTTTTATCAAAATTACTTAATATTAAAATTAATCCTATTCATATTTGATTTCATGCAATTCAAAGACTCTGTTTTAATCTGTTATGGTCATATCTGTTATATCTGTGATAATGAATTCATTTGCTGTCCACAAAAGTGAATAATATGAATTTCTATTCTCTCCTCTACAATAATCTTCCTTTTAAAATGATTTTACTTGTAAAATGTATTTCATAAATCCATTTTGAAGATTAAGTATGTAAAATACATACATAAACAGTAGTACGCATACCAAACATATATGTTTACCACATATAAAAGGCATATGTATATACACATATATGCATGCGTGTTTATGTGTATATATACATGTTATGTGACTTAAATGCATTTACCCCAATTATATTACTTTTATTCATTATTCCTATTAACAGAGAGAACTTTCAAAATGCTCTGTTTTTTTAACATAAAGATCATTAACCTGATCTTTAATTTTTTCTGCGAACTGTTTTAACTAGTCAGCTCAAATGCTTTGATTAGAATCTGAAACTTTTTTAAATTTGACATTATTCTTTTTATCATGCAGATTATTCTCTTGGTTTCCCTCATTTTCTTCTGTATTTATGTAAAATTTTCCTTTATGTTCCTATATCAAATTTGTTCTTACATCTTCCAACTGATAGCCGCCCATACATATTTTTAGTGTTTATTTATTTAATTAGTTATTTGATTATTGCTATTAGAAAATGTGTTGCTTTACATGTGGTTTTGATGAGTTGTCAGCTTTGCATAAAGGAAAGAGCTGATATCAAAGTCAGGAAGACAGGCATTCCAGTCTCATCTAAAACAAATATTGGGTGTTTTCCCCTCAGCAAAACACTTAAGCACTTTTAGGTAGAGGACTTTCCTTACTTGGGTGTTCCCTGTACTAAATATTAAACAAGTTCAAACTCTCTCCCTATCCTCATTGACAATACCCTAGGTCTTGAATAACAACAACAATAAATACTTATTATGTACTTTTATTATGTGCATCTTACAATTGCTATCTGATTTGATCCTCAGACCAACCATGGGAGGTAGATGCTATTATTATCCCTATTTTACAGATGAAGAAACTGAAGCAATCTGAATCTGAATCTGAAGCAATATTTTAACCCATGTATTTCTGACTCCAAGTTCAGCACTCTGTCCTCTCCACCACCTAACTACCTAATTGGCATAAGCTTGGAAAGCCTATTATGATCTCTCTTCACAATGAAACATTTATAGATGACTTCAGAGGAAGATTGTAAAATCTCAGATTTAGAGATGGATGGGTCCTGAGGGTCATCTTGTCTGATCTTCTGGTTTTATAGATAAAGAAGGTTATGAATTTCAGAGATTCTTAGGCTAAAAGAATTGGAAGACATTAGAGGTCCCATAACCCATCTTCTGTCCACTATCGAAATGCCCTCTCACCTTTTAATGAATTAGTGATGTTAGAAGCAATTAAATCAAAACTGGAAAAGAACGATGACTCTTCTTATTTACTCATTGTTTGTTTCCGAGTAACTTGAATATGCCTTCTTGTTAGGTTCACCTAATTGCATTCTTTCTTTAAATCTCATTTAAACTTCCTATCACAGTCTTCCTACCCATTTCTTAAATGAGTTAACTTCTTTTTGTGTCTTATATGCTAAGTTCCAAATGCCAGAGATGTGAGCAAATGGAAGAAAGTCTTCTGTCACTGAGTAGAAGGATGGATAAATGACCCCTCAAATTCCCTCCAAGAATTACACTCCCCTTTTTCCTTGGTAGATTCACCTTGAAATTAGACTTGGTTATTAAATTAGCAGTGAAGATGAGTTTAAAACTTTCAAAATCTCATATCAAAGATAATGCTTCAATATCTCATTGAACTCTATAATATAATGACTTAAAGTCATAACGTTTAGAGCTGAAAAAGCCCTTGTATATAATCTAGTCTAATCAACTCATTTTAGAAAAAAAGAAATTAAGGCTCAGAAGTTGGGAGAGGTTTACTCAAGTTTGTCTGACTATGAGCCCAGGAATAATTCCCCTTGACCAATGGTGTCAAACTCAAATTGAAACATATTATTACAAGTCACATGTTGGCTCTGAAAACCAGATTTTAACATAATCTATGTCATATAATATTTAACTATGTTTTTATTAAATATATCTAAATCATATTTTAATCAGTTTAGATTAGGTTGCCTCTCCAGGGTTTTACAGGGCTGTGAATTTGACAACTCTGTAATACACCATCTATATAAACAGGAAAGAACAATATAGAGTGTTCCTTTTGCTCACTGAAAGGGAATTGAAATTATTACTATTTGAAATATTGCTAAAAGTATGTAATAAGTACTCTGATATCCTTTGTCTACCATGTAATTCATGTTTCCCAATGCTATATAATTAATGTTCTTTCAATATGGATCTAATCACATCAATTTTTACTTAAAATTTTCAGTTTTTTTATGTTTTAATGAGTAAAGTTTAAAATTCTCATTTTAATATTCCACACCCTCTACAATATACCACATTTTGTCTTTCTAGTCATATGGTATACTGTTCTGCTCAATATATGCCATGATCTAGACTAAATGGAATTCTGACTTTATCCCTTGTATTCCCAGAGCTTAGCTACCACTGAATCTTTGTTTACAATTTTCCATATACCCAAGTGTATTCTTTGTAATTGTAATTTGTAATTAAAAGTTGTAATTACAGAAATATGACAGTAATTATAATGAATATATGTATGTATGCATATGAGTATGTGTGCATATATATATATGTATGCACATACATATAATGGTTTTAATGTACTTTATGCACATTACCTCATTTGAGCCCCACACCATCCTGTAAAGTATGTATTAAATCTATATTATTCTCATTTTGCACAAATAATATATAGAATAAGTAAAAGGTAATTTCAGCAGATATGAGTGGGCACTTGGAATTTTCAGAAATAAAGACCTCAAGGAGGCAGTAACATTTGAGCTATGCTTTGAAGGAAACTAGGGAAACCAAGATTGAGTGTGCCTAGGGAGTGAATTCCATGGTGGGAGGAAACTGTATAAAGACATATAGGTGAAACATGAAATTCCAGAAGAAGCAAGAAGGAGGCCATTGTCAGTGGCTGAACCACAAAGTACATGAATAAGAAAAATGTGTTATATTGCTACATGTGGGAAGATAGACTGGAGGTAGATTATGAAAAGATTTACATATTATGTAGAAGAGTTTGTATTTGATCTTGCAGGAAATGGGGGTATAGGATCTTCACTAGGGAAGTGTTCTTCTCAGATTTGTGCTTTAGGAATAATAATCTGAAAGCTATTGGGCCAATAAAATATAAAATGTTAAAACATGAGGTCAGGAGACT